>NC_087475.1:78758102-79061132 GCF_036417665.1 Passer domesticus
TGGAAAGAAAGACATGCATGACAAATACTGGTTATCCCACTTACAGCGTCCTATCCATTTTCTTCTAGACACAGTGCCTTAAAAGGGAACAGAATTTTAACCTCTGGACAAAGTGGCAAATTAAGTACACAATCTATATCACTTATAGACAAGAAGGTTCTTCTGGTGAAATCTCATTTTGTTGTTTATAAGCTAAGATCAGCTTCTGCTGTCTACATATAGTTTTGACCACACCCATGCCATCAAGATAAATAGTTTTGCTGTCTAAGCAGTATATGGTTGGACAGCTGCCTGTTTGCTTCAGAGAATGAGCACAAGTAGCCTTAAAACACAGAGTCCATTCAGAATAGTGAAATGAAGAACCTGCATTAGACAACACATCAGAGAACAATAGATTTCTTGAGGTTCATGGAGATTACATAAATGTTAAAGTCAAGCCAACTGACCACAGTTTACCCACCAGTCCTCTTCAAATGTAGAAGGCAATACATTTGTTCAGGCAAAATTTAACCAGTATAAATCCATACTAATTCCTTCTGGTCGTCCTTTACTCCTTCATATGAGGATTGTCATCGTAACTTTCCAAGTACCTGAGATAAGGCTGACCAGCCTGCAGTTCCCCAGGTCTTCTGTACTGGTCATCGTCAAGGTAGGCATGTTGCTTGCTTTTTCTTGTCATCAGGAATCTAGATCAACCATTACGATATCTGAAAGATTAAAAAAGAGTAGTCATGAAATGAGGGTGATAAAAACTATAACAGGTTGCCCAGAGACCAATATTTTATTGGTGGATTCTGCCTCTCCCCAGAAACCCTTATGATTTTTGAGACAATTCCAGTCATGATGCCAAACAGACCCTCTTGGCAACACCAGCTATGAAGGGCAAAGCTAACCTATTCCTGAGCTTCTATGCCTACACCCCAAAATCCTCTAGTTATTCTTGAACTTGGGTCTTCATGAACCAGAGTCTTCATGGTACTACCATGGTGCTGATAAGGAAAATCAGGGAAAAACAGAAGTTTGGGTGCCAGACTTGTTGCTGTGTCAGGTGTACCTTTCAACCAATCGAGTATAATCAGTGTTTTGTTCTTGCCACACATCACTGAAGAGATGTTTGTATGGATTTCCACAATCTGACGTTGCAATGTCAGCTCCAGCCAGCAGTTGTGGAGCCATACTGACAGATGTTGGGAACAAGATACGAAGCTTCATGGAGAGAGAGGTGATGTGTGAGCTTTAAGAAAAGGCAAGATGGCTTCATAACTTCATTGGATAGAGCACACAGATCTAGTCTGGGCCTATGGTGGAAAAATAATGACTGATTGCACTCCCTGACAAGGGCATCCTTAACTTTATATTAATGCTACATCAACACTTTCAAATGCATTGCATTTTTCATCATTCAGACAATATGCACTATAAGACAGCAGACTGCCTTCTGTCTGTCCTTACAGAAAGACTAATATGTTTTCCTACTCCTACTGTGCCAAAATATATGTTTAATCGCTTGTTTTGTCCCCTCACAAATTCCATAGGTAATTTCCTGTGATGTTCATTGGTGAATATTTTTCTTTAATGTAAAAGGGATTATATTCATTTTGTATTGATTGAATCAAATAAACAATTTTCCAGGAATTAAATAAATTTTATGAGAACAACTGCCAGCCATCTGCCTTGATCTAGTATTTAAGGATAATCCTTTAAGTTGGGGCCAATCTAGTGGCCACTTTCATCATTCAACTGAATTTAAATTCACATTCCTCTTTTTTTCTGAATTTTGTCTTAAGACTATCCTTTATCTTCAGTAAACAAGGAATAGAATCATAGCTAACCTTTGCTTGCAGCACTGTCACTTACTTTATTTATTTCTTTTTTATCTGAATCACAGTAATGCTCAGCAATAGCTAAGCAAATCCTGATTTCTCAGTTAATGTGTTTTTTTTAAAATGGGAATTATTAATCATTTAGTGTTCAATCCCACAAGGCTGAGGATGAACATCTGCTGATAACCATCACTGAGCTACTCAGCTGCTGATGATTGTGTTGCTATCACACTCAGAGCCTGATAAACTGCAGCAGATTATTTAGATCCTAAACTCTTTGCAGTGAGGATTATGTCTGCTTTCTCTCATGCCACATCTATTACAGCAGACAGCTGACCGCTAGCATTTAACAAATGCTGAGAAATTAACCACTACAGGGCTTTGCAGCAACTGGCTATAAGTGATGCTGATCCATAAAGATCATCCCCATCTGGCCACAGGAGAATAACTGGTGATACCTGATGCCTGGGAAGCGTGCACTGCAAAGTGCCCCTTCAGGTACCTTCAGTAACTCCCCCATAAACCATTTAGATGTTTTTCTCCTCCTCACAAAATTGCTATTAGCTCCCAACACTGGTTGTCAAAAGAAAAAGAACAAAAACAGACAAGCAGACCCTAAACTCAGCAACCAAACCAAGCTCTGCTTCCTCCCATGGGCAATCTTAACCTTTTCAGGCACTCTAAAGTAATATCAAAATTGTATAAATTTCCTTTCCCTCCTTCCCATGCCCTGTTGCCATCTTGCTTCACCTCAACCCCAAATCTCACTGCTCATTTCATCCATGACACATCTCCCTAGAAACCTGGGATGTGGGATTTGGCCTGCCTGTACAAATGCAGCAGCACAAGTTTGGAACTCCCAAGATTATGCTCAGCAGCTTATAGCCCCACTGTCCTGATCCCAAAGGTTGTCTTGAGGTGAGCAACTCAGTGCCAATATGGCCATGAAGCAAAGGCAGATTGAGTTTGCTTGTTCCCATCTGTGCACATATGTCCTGAGAGAGCCCTTGCCTGCGTCAGCCTCTCTTCTGGGAAAAACAGTAACAAGGCTGTGCAATACCCCAGATTTTTATTCATGGAAAGGCTTGTGACAGTGAAAGCTGTATCCATTCATGTTCTCAGTGAAACAAAGGTAATTTGGTATTTCCCAGAAAAAGGAAAAAAGGACTTACAAGAAACTGATTAATCACTCAGAAGCCCGCACTCTGAGAAAAAAATTTTTTTTTAAATTTCTGTGCTTAAATTGTAATATTTTTAACACAAGTGCACATCTTCAAAGTAAATTCATTCTGGAAAGAAACAAATAAAAAAATCAACAAAAAAATACACCCCCACCCCCAATATACTTTATTCCATTTTGAGATTGTTTTCTGGTTGTTAGCTCAGAATATCATCTGGATGGACCAGTTCCTCAAAAAAATAGTTGTGTTTGATCAAAAGGGAATTTTCTGATAAAAAAAAAAATATGTTGGAAATCCTGGAGCAGTTGTACTGAAATCCTTAAAATGGCTGCCCCCTTCATCAGCTGCGTTCACCAGACCATGCTGGACTTACTGGGTTTGATCTCTGTTAGTGTAAATTGATTCAGTTCTACTGGCCTCTGATGTGTTTCTGATGGCTTCTATACAGCCCGCTTCTGAATTCACATACTGAATTTCATCCTGTGATTAACAGAGCTCTGCTACCACAGGGAATAAAAGTTCCTCCTCAATGTTTACTACAGGCAATGAAAAGAAAAACACATTTCCATTAGAATGTAATTTTTGGCTGGGCTTAATCACCCTGTAAAGGAGCTGGTACCGTAGGCAAGAAGATAGGGTGACCCTGCTTGGACAGGTGACAGTCTGAAACTGCTTACAGTGCTCTGTGTATGTGAGGCAGAAATGTCTCCACACCAGCCTCTGGAGACCTTTGTTTTTCCATCCTTTGCAGCATTAAGTATGACAGTGACAAGAAAGGAGATGAAGAAAAATTATGAGGCTGAGTAATCCTTTCTGAGGACAGAGCTATCTCTTATGAACAGGTGCGGTTTTAACAAGAGGATGGGGAATAGAGCTCTTTAGGCACAGTTAGTGTGGCATTTGTGCTGCAAGTTATTATGTTACAAAGTCATGGCTGTGCAAGTCCCATTTCATCCACAGTGTGGATTTCACTGCATTTGGCTTTTTTTATTAGACAAATTCCATGGTTTTAAAATTTATTTATTAATAGTCCAAAGTATGAGATAGGAGCTTGAGTATACAAATGGAAAGATAAAAGATCTTCCCCACAGAGGTTTTTGGGATTGTTCAGAACAGACAGAGTTCAATTCGTCCTGGATCCAAAGTCTGTTTCAAAGCATCCCATCAATTTAAATCCCCTAGGTGTGGAATTAATAAGGATTAGATAAATTTAATAAACTGTATAATCTTCAGAAAGTGATAACATTGTTTAGCTTTCTATCTCTTTATAGTAATAATCTCTTTATCCATACTAATAGAAAATGCCAAAGTTTCTATTACCACATATCTCAGTCAGAAGCTGTTACAAAGGCAACAAGTCTCCTGAAAAGGATGTCAGAGAAAGGACTTTGTGACTAGACCGGTGGATTATGATTCACGGTAAGCTAAATCTACACCCTTTATAGACCAAAGTTTTTTTAAACAGTGTTTTAATTTTCACAGACTTGCATTAACTTTCTGTAGGGGGAGAAAGAGAAAAATTCACTCACAGAATATTCAAAGACAACTACATAGAAACCTCAAGGATTAAAAACCTTAAAATATTTCAAAAGTTATCATATCTTTATTGGTTTTCATTTCATGCCTGGAGTAGAATTTGACAGCTTTCCCAAACAGTAAAGTCCTCAATAAATTTGCTTTAATCAACAGAACTAAAAAACTTAACATGTTCATAAAGAACACAACTAAAAATCTCATCTAAAGAGAGTTTCAAGAACTGTAGCAGAAAGTTAATTCTGTTGAAGTCTGAAGAAAACTTGCTACTGATACTAAAGGACATGTGGGTTTGTTTTTATTTTTTCCACGAACACTGCTTAGTTAGCCAAGATAAACAAAAAAACCTATGTGTACAAAAACTTTTACTTAATTGTTTTTAATACATTGAACATTCACCAAAAATATTTTTCTGGTTATGAGCTTTCCTATTTTCTTCTATTTCATCACTTCTCAAATCTCCCATCAAGTGGTTAATTAATGTGAAAAGAGAGATGATAATTAGGATGATCATCTAGAGGTCAAGCAACTCAATGAGATATATTAAAGGCTAAGAGCAGAGTTCTAATCAAAGGAGTGTAATTTCAAATCAAATGTTTGGAAGATAATTTTCTTGACATGAATTTGCAAACATTTAGGTAAGTATGTGAATAAACTTTACATATGCAAATAACCTTGTTGAGGGCAATAAAACTACTCAGAGGTGAAAAGATACAGTCATAAGTGTAGGAAGGGTGCAGGGATTGAGCAGCAGAGATTTAAAGTACAAGGGAGTTCCCAAAGATCTGTCAAAATCGTTGGAGAGCAGAGAAACAAGAGGTAAATATATGGGTCTAAAGAGGTGCTGGGCACACATTTGTGTGTAATCATGTAGTACCAGCTATTCAGAAGCTGTCTTTAGAAGGTTTCTTCTTATTCTTCTGTTTACACATTAAACAAAACCATTTGTAGTATGAAACTTGTCCTTTGATTCCTCCTCTTCTGCATGCAATCTACTCATTTTGAAATAATAGCAACCTTTTCTTCTGTTGCTTTAAGGACCATCAGTGGAAGCCAAAGCAGATGTTCAAAAACGAAAGTATTTCGAGGGCAGCGGCACATACACATTAGTTTGCTGCTTTTTTTCGCAATGCTTCTTAAACCAAACTTGTGTAACAATGTGACCAACAGGGATTCTGCAATCAGGTGAAAGTTTCTTTGCTCTCACAGGTAAAAGCTGTGGCTCCTTCTTTCTAAACTGCACTACCACTGTACTGCAACAGGAAGAGAAACCTAATTTAGATAGTAAGGTGAAGAAAAGTGCTAAAGAATAATGAAGATTCCATATCACACTTGCTTCTTTATGGACTGTGGCATTTATTAATATGTGTTTGACTTAGAAAAATACACAGACTTCTCTGTTTTCCTCTATTATTCACTGCAGCTCATACTATTCACACAGCTCATATTCATGTTTTCTTTCCTGATTTGCACATCTGTGGTTGAAAGCACCACCTTCTGGCCAGCACACACTAAATTTGGGCAGCAAGCAGATGAAGTTTTTATAGCTATCAAATTAAAATCTTAATGCAATTTGACCTAATGTATACTACGGAAAATTACATATTCCTGTCAATGCATGCTCAGTGCACACTTATCTATATCACACTTATACAGAAATTAGTATTAAAGAGATTAGTCTAAAAAGATAAAGACCTGTTTTTTCCTTATATCATTATACTAGTGAAATTTATTCTCTAAAGACATGAAAAATCTAGAGTTAATATTCTCAGTGAAATACCTTGAAAAATATTAATCTTTCCACTTTTCTTCCAGATATTGGGCAAAAAGTGATCCTTCCCACAATGAAGGAATGTGTTTGCTTTTCTTTATGTAGGTATAATTGAAACTATTAAGATTATTTTAATGTCTAGAGCATGCATATGTGAGTGGAGTTGGCAACAGATGTTACATTTGCAGTGGCTAAATTTACAGTAGCTGTATATCCTGCTGCATTTCCCATAGTTCTCTTAGAATCTGAAAAAAACAGATGAACAATTTAAGACCTGTCACAGTATTATAAAAGACAAAATAAGGAGTTATTTAGCAGAAACACATGGTGGAGATTAAGGAAATCATTCTACACTGCTCTGTGGCTCATTTAGCTTCTTTCAATTGTTCTCCCTTTATAGTGTTTTTTGGTTTTGATCTCTTTATGCACCCAATCAAACCCTCTCACTTACATTTCTACTATACAAAGATGGATCCTATCTCTTCATTCATTTCCTAGAGAAAAGCAAGGCAAACCACACAATTTTTATCTTTGATTTAACAAATTTGTCTTTTCAATTTTTTTATTTATGCAGATAGTAGTAACATACTTTTTAAATTTGTTAGCTGCAGAAAGCTGATTATCCATTCACTCAAAGCACACTATCGTTATTTATCTGATTTGTCTCACAAAAGTTGGTAATATGTACACTGACATCCTATTTTTCCAAGATGTTTTGTAAACATCCTATAAAGAATAGTATTCCTGACTCAAGAAGTATCAACTCTACAGCTCGTATGTCAGACTCTTGGATCAATACTCTGGGCATTGGACTCCACAGGAAAAAACTCTCAGTGCCTTTAATTGGATCAGACTTCTATCTTCATGTTTCAAAATGCAGAAGCTGATGTTGCATGCAGAATTAAAACAGAAACTGGAAAATTTTTTTCTCCTTTTGTGAGCTGTAAGTATTTGGGGAGTTCTGCACAGCATTTCCCACTTTATGTTCCATCTTGCTCGTTTTCTAAAGGCAAACATAGAAAAATAAAAATCAAACCAGCAACGGGAGAGCATTAACAAGGAAATAAACAGGAGGTACATCCTGAGCAATAATTCTTTGTAACCACCTCTGTTAAATCAAGCCAGGAGTTCCAGGGAGTTGTATAGTTATACCTCCTTGCCACTAAGCACCTTGAGGCTTGTTAATATTTTTTGGTTTGCAGCCCTACTGCCCATTTTATGTCCACCTGGTGATATTTAAAGTAACATTAGATTATTTTCACAACAGACAGAGACCAACAAATGATAATTACATATTATCTGACAGACCTAAGGGGCAATCCAGGTAAGTATTTAAGTACTGGAGGGTGAAGGCCATTTTGCTTAATTAAAGAGGCCCAAAAGAGGGCTGGTACAGTGAGGCAGACCTGAATCAAGTTGAATTTAAATGAACTAGACATGCTTCATGCTCCCCCTTGGACAAATCTCATTTGTTGCAGGTGAGGAAGGTGAGGGGTCCAGACTGATGGTACAAGATCTGAGTGGCCCAGGTACAGTTTATCACAACATCTGGGTTACAATCCCAGACCTATTCCCATTCAACAACATAGCTCAGACACACATTTCCTTCAAATTCACTCCTCCAAGCTCAACAATATACTGTCAAGTATATACACTGGATGGCCCATAATTTCTTCCATTTTCCCCACAATTTAATATCCCCCTTGCTTTCTGAAGTGCTGCAGGTCTCTCTATAATGATAATGTTCAACTATTGAAAAGGCTAAACAAGAGCAGTTCAGTCACTGATATCTATCCCAGTGATTTCTTATGGGCAATACAAACCACCCATCTCCCAGAAACACCAAGCTTTCCTATAAAAGAGAAAGATACTGTAGAAGTGGACCCTAGAGAATTACTGTACAATGTCTTCACTGAAGTGGTGATTAATTCACAGTAATTTACCTTGAGTTGTTTGAGTATATCTTGCACAGTGAGGTGATAAAAGCTTGATTTTATGTTGTTTGTTGGCTTTGTTACACTCGGTGCCTGGTTTTGGTTTATGTTATATGTTTTTGTCCTTTTTTTTCTATGACAAAGATATATGCATCTGTGGATGAGATGTTAGACCATGGGCTTTATCCCTCCAGAAATTAATGAAAGATACATTCTTGGCACAACACCACCAAATTCTGTTTCTATTTCTGTTTCTGCCTGTTTCTGTTCCTTTACAGGTACTGGAAACACTCACTTTAGTTTCCTCCAGCAAAACAATTTGTATAAGTCAAATGATTTCTAATTTTCACAAGAGGAATTTATAAAACCCAGCACAGCTCAGTTTTTGCTACAGCTGCCTCCTCCTTAGTTATTTATATGGCAATACAGTACAGCAAAGCAGGAATAGGAAAGCTGTGCTGACAGAAAATGAAGATAGCATAAACAATACAGATTACAGCAGTAAAAGCAAAGCTGGATATAAACCACTACAAGTGGAATCAAGAAGGGAGAAAACTGTATGAAATATCAGATTGTTGAGAGCGAGTTAAGCAGCACAGTTGGAGCTAGGAAGTGAAGTACCAACATGATCTAGAGTCTGTTGCCTTCTGCTTTCTATTACTTCCCTTTAATGTTTAGGTTATGTTTTCTCTGGGATCAGAAAAGCATTTAGTTACTCATTTAAGCTGTGTTTAACCCACCAAGGCCCTGACTTGGTAAGAGTATTCTAAGTACTGCAACAACAAAATTAACTAGTAACTAAAAAAAAAAAAAAAAAAAAAAAAAAAAAAAAAAAAAAAAACCCAAAAAAATGATAAAGATAATTTCATACACCTGTTCACTGTTCTTCCCCAGAGAATGAGGGACCATGATGTTCATTATTTTTAGTGACACACAGTGCTGGAAAGCCCTTACATAAAGTAGGAAACACCAAAGGAAAAGCGCAGCATTTTTTTTCTTTTTTCTTTTTCCTTTTTAAAGCGTATGCTCAAGTCTTATTTGTTTAAAACTAAATACATTTCAGCCATTTAAGGTATAAGATATTCTACTTCTATAGGCAATAGATAGATTTTCCCAAAAATTGATCTTTTGGTTGTCCTGTAATGTGCTTATATAACCTCATCTGCGGATGTGCTGAGAAACTGCCCAGCGTGAAAGGAAAATCCTTTCTGTACACCCCATGTACCACTTCAGAACTGCTGCAATTGGAGACCATGCTCCTTGGTGAAACTCTTGACCAAGGAGCATGTGGAAACACCCCTGCAACAGCAGAGATAAACATTCAGTTGCTCCATGTTTTCGTAGGCATTTATACATTTTTATCATCCAGAAGATGCTCTTACAAACTGAGGTGCCTTTTAAGAGAGGTCACCTTGAAAAACTCTGTAAATTAATACTTGAAAGAACCCAAGGCTATTTTCACCTTGCTAGGAAAATGGTTTTCAGATAGACACTAAAAGCAAAGTCAGACTGCAGACGTTTACCTGTCACATCCTCAACTCTAGACAGTTTAAATAAGCATCTTGGTGCTTGCTCAGTCTGACAGTTCTTCATGTGTTAAAGGTCAGGATACAAAGAGAGATGCCCAGCAACTTTTAGTCAAAGCAACACGGACAAAAATGCTTGGAGCTCAATGTTTTTTGTCATTTCTGATCACACCTACCTGAAATAAATTCTTGCTTTATTCCTCCTTCTTCTTACCTGATACCAATTGATACCAATCCTTTCACGTCTGTAGAGCTATTTACAGAATTCTTATTTAAAGAAATATGAGAGGATGAGATCCTAATGCTTGTGATCATAGCTAATAGGCTTAATTAACTGGTCATGCTCTCCAGATTGCTTTGCATTAATAAGCACAATGGATTCTGTTTGGTTTCTCAGCAAACAAGTTTTAGCCAAAAAAAAAGAGAAGAAGTCAGAATCCCAGCTATCATAAATACCAGACTTTTGGGAAAAAAGCACACCAGTATCAGGGACTGATGTTTTCAACAGCTATTTAGCACAACTGTGCTGGCAAATAAAGACACTGCAAGCCGAATAAAATAATATTGTTTATCATTAACATGCTTATTACTGATATGTTAAATAATCAGCACAATTATTTAGGTGTAATCTCTCTCTGGTTTGGGACTGAATCTCTGTCAGAAGGGGAAACAATTGTTTTTTTCCTGCTTTAACTCTCCAGACTGGAGCCTTTGTCAGGGGACTAGTAATGTCAGTTCATATTTGTGTCACAAAACTTTACGGAAATGGTTGCTTAACAAAACAGGTGTTGAGGGACTACAGAGAGGGAGAGTTCAGAGAAGAAAAGGGAAAAAAAAAGATAAAGAGAAAAAACAGATGGTGACCAAGAGAAATGGGGGAAAGTTTTGTGTATATACGAATAATGAATTAAAATAAAACAAATCAAAGTTAACAAACAAACACACAAAGCCCTTCACACAAAACACTCTTTACTCAGGACCAGGAATCACAGAGCTTTAGTATCCAGCAATGTAGCAACCATCCCTCCTCACCAGTTATTTGCTCCCACTTTAAGCTGATCATACATCAGGCAACCAGAGCTCGGTTATGCAAAAGTCAAGGGATACAAAAGAAGAGCAGCTTATATGTTAACCCTCCCTCAGCAAAAATGACAAGGAAATGAAGAAAACAATAGCTTGTGCCTACTTTTTCATTTGTGTTGCTTAGCCTAGCTTTGGCTTCTTGTTACAGGTAATTAAATTTGCCTCTACTGAGCATAATGGAAGACAGAGAGGCTGTGCCCGCAGCACTCAAGCAATAGCTTTCTGCACTGAGGAAGAGAACAGAGGAGCATACACCAGCTCACCACTCCTTCACAGAATCATGAGATCGTTGGGATTAGAGGGATCTTCCAAGAGCACCTAGTTCCAACATTCCTGCTGTGGCCAGAGACACCTTCCACTAGACTTGATTGCTCAAAGCCCTGCTCAACCTGATCTTCCCACCTACAACTTCTCTAGAAAATCTGCTCCTGTCTTGCTACCCTTGTTGTCAGTCCTGATGATAAATCCCTATCTATCTAAAAGTATCTGTCAAACCAGCCTATACCACTTCAGTTTAGTGGCAAGGATGCTCTGGGGGACCACATCAAGTGCCCTAGACAAGTAGATCTAGATGAGATCTATAGGTGTCTAATTGCTGGTGCAATTGTTCTGTCATCAATCACTAAGTCAGGCAGGACTTGGTGAAGCCACAATGGATGTCTCTAACTACCTCCCTGTCTCACATATGCTCCAACAAATCTTCCAGGAGGATCTGTTCCATGATCTTACTGGGAACAGCAGTGAGACTGACTGTTACTTCCCAGGGTGCCCTTTGGGACACTTTTTGCTGAAGAGAGAGATGACAAAGTGCTGAAGGGTCTCTTGCAGAGGACACAAGCCCTACAGAAAGGTGTCTCCACACAGCAAGGCAAGAGTAGGGCTCCTTCTGTTTTTAACAGTGGCAGGCTTTGTGTTAACTTAACAAAAAAGACTTCACGACTTGTCAGACCTTGTCTTGGTCTGCCTCAAGCTTTGTATGAGCTTTTTAAAACAGTAATGCAATTGTCAAATGTTCAGGTGATGACTACCTTTATTTTACTTTTTTATGTTCAAGATTGGGCATTGCAATCCTTTTTTGAATTTTAAACTAGCAGATAACAGTAACAAGAAATGACGGTGCAAAAAGGCTTACCCATGGCTCTAGGACAAAGCACAGCCCATAAGGAGGAAAATAATGAGATGGGCTTGAAAGTACTGGCATGGGATGACACCAAATCTATAAATAGTACACCTTAGAATGTGGACAGAAACAGGGGCAGCAAAAAGAACAAAGGAAAACATATGCACGATACACAGCAAATATAGATGCAGTGTGGGCTTACAGACAACTGAAGAAAGAGCTAGGTATATTGTATTACTAAGCACAAAAATGAACCCAAGAAGATTTTAAAGAGAGGAGGAAGAAACAGCCATCAACAGTTTTGAGCTCTTCTCCATGAAGGATTCATGATAACGATGACTGCCTATACGCTTCACCTCTGACTGAAGGTCCCAGAGATGCAGTGGAGGAGGTGGGGACGACTTCATATAATGGGGTAAATATCAGAGAGTTTGTGTTCAGGTCACTTTAGCTGCATATAATTTGCATCATAAATGTTTTTATCAGTGTTACTGTAATAATAATTCTCTGATTATACTCTTAAGACATTAATTAAACTAATAATAAACCCTTGACTATGCATGCAAAACATGTTATTTCTGCCTATAACAAGGTTTTCAATGTAATAAATGGGTGGGAGTTTAAGCAACCTGTTCTGTAACTTGATTGCAACAAATTAGTAACAAAAGGAGGTCATAAAAGTGATCTCTCAGCATGTATTTTGTCCTGTATTATCTCCTCTTGCAAACTAACCATCATAGAAATCTGGAGAAAGAAGGGAGAACATCCCACATGCCACCTGTTCAGAGGAGGAAAGCAGCCCATCCATGGGGTTTTATGCCATTGTACCAATCTCTCCTCCTTGTAGGCCACAAAGAGATTGGTCAGTCCTTTTGAATGCCCTCAGAACAGAGGACTGCTTCTCTGTTGATAGGTGTCACTATTTTTTTTATTGATACTAATTTAGTCATTTAAAATATAAATCTTTTCTCATCTGAAAAAACTGGAGAGAGATATTTGCAGCATTGAACAGCAAAATATGTGTAACTCAGAAGAAACAATGTATTCAGCAAGACAGTGCTTGAACATGGACTTGACTTGTGAAGTAAAAAAAAAAAAAGCAGTAAACAAGTGAAACAAAATCTCCTTAAATCTTCCCAAACTTCTCCTATGTGGCTGAGCTTGCACACAGAATCTGTTTTCAGTTGTGCCCTCAATAATTTGCACTTCTTATTCCAAGATGGAGAACATAACAGGATCATGTTTTCCTTGTTTTCACATGCACCTGTAAAGTTACTAGATTCAGGGAAGTTTTAACATGTGTGTAATGTAATATCATTAGGGATATGACTTTTAATGAGAAGAATTCTCTATCAATACTTGGTAAAAAATATTTCACATATGTATTCATCAAATCACTAAATAATGAAGAGCGTGATTGTTTCCTCATTCAGAGCTTAACATTGAATAACTGACTAATTTTTCAAGTTGCTGAATACCTGTCACTCTGTATGACATCAGTGTAAATCTGACTGGCAAAATTCCAATAATACATAGGCAAATAAGAACAAATTATTTCAAGTGTGCTAAAATATTCATCTATTGCTTTGGCAACATATACAGTAGTAAACAAATAATTCCATATTTTGGTGTTTATAAGTAAAATAGCCATACTGGCATGCTAGCCACAAAAGAAAAGCAGCAACTAGTCTTTTATAAAGAAAACATTATTATTTTGTCAAATCAAACAAGATCTCACTAATAAAATAAGGATTGTGCTCAAAAAGACTTTTCATCATTAAACTGTAAGCCAGTGAAAGAGATTACATTGAGGAAAGCACTGATAAAAATAACTTTAGAAGATGAGTCTTTGCTGCCAGTCAAATCCTGCATCAATTATACATTACATGTGAAAGACCTTGTTGGCTGCAGCCTCCTCCTGCATTAGCCAAATCTTACAACGAGGCAAGGGGAGAATCCTTTCATTAAAGAACAATCTGGATCACACCGAGCCTTTTATTATCTCAGAGTGAAGGCTGTGCCTGCATACTGCTAAGATAAAAGCGATACAAAAGCAGGTCATCCCCATTGTATGGAATTCCTTTTGCAATCTGATGAAGTCTGTCTTATGTATCAATACTTTGTATTGCTCTTTTATACAAGATACTGCAGCACAGCTGTGCCTCCATAGACACAGCATAACACAAATAACAAAAAAATCCTGACCACTTTCTGAAAAACACAGTATCACTTCAGTGAGAAGGTGGGACAGCGTAGGCAAAAATTCATCAATTTGTGCTTTTTTTCTTTTATAAAAAATAATCTGGTTCATTTAATTTTTTTAATTATTTTCTTCTTATAATTAAAATAAAAATATGGACTTATTTCCTTTTCAGCCAAAGAAAATCCAGAGTCACTACAAGAATATAAATGTAATTAATCCAAATTTGTGCAGCAAACAATGCAATTGTGATCTGGGTTTTCAAGTGTTACTACATGGAAAAAATAAATCACAATCTATCTGGAAGAAAATATAGAAAAATTTAGAGCTTTAAAACAGATAAACTGCATCCAACATTTCTGCTGTAAATGAGACATTTTGCTAGCAAAAAAAAAAAAAAAAAAAAGGAATAGTTCCAAAAAAGAGAACTTATATTAATGGCTATACTCATAATGCATCAATTAATCTATTAATCAATCAATCAATCTATATCTTTTTTTTTAATGGACAAATTTGCCTTTCTACTCAGTCAGACTCTTTCATTATCTGCCTTCATCATAAATACTAATTTATTTTTGCATTACCACTACACTGTTTCTACTTGTATTTAAAAAAGGCCATGCCAGCTTGAGTCACTTCTAATAAATTAACTGAAGCAGGGGACTGAACTGCATTTTCCCACATTGTAACAGGTTGTCACGTCGGAAGGACCACAGAATCAGTAACTTGTCATCTTTCCCCCTGGGTCAAGGAATATGCCAATTCTTTTACAAACCAGTATAGCTTCCAGATGGACCCACAGGCTTTTCACTCAGAATAGAGCAGTCAAATACACAGCCTGAATTTGGTCTCCAGAGAATACAGTCAAAGCCTCCCGCTACCTGAAACAACTTGTAGTGTTTGGGTAAGGTTGAGTTCAAGAAGTTCAATTTGAATTCTGTCACAACGTGTGTGGTACGCACGGGCTTGTCCACATGTACCAGTTCTATGTGTTCCTTACATCACGAATGAAGGCCCAGACCACAGTTTGGTTGCTTGCACTCAGGGGTCTAATTTTACTTCAGAGTCATGAAAACATCCTACCTGGCCTCCAGACACAAACAGAGACTTTGAGGCCTTCTGTGGGTTCTGCTTTATGTGCTGAAGCAGAGAAGCACTGTTCATATAGAAACCTTCTTATACTAAGGCTTCCTTGCTTGTGTCAGTTCAGAATCTGGTCAAAATCTTGCTCATATATTGTTATTAGCACCTCAAGGGATTAAAACAAACCATTCTTCTCTAAGCCTAAAATATCTGGGATAAACTGGGACTCTTTTGTTGACACACAGTTGATGTCCTGAAATCAAATCATGACACAAACAGTAAACTACAGTCCCTTGTAGGGAACAGAACTGCAGCCTTTGAGATCCAGAGGAATGTAATGGTAGTGTTGCTGAATAATAAACCACGCCTGCAGAAAAAAAAAGGCAGTAAAAATTTTTTTAAATTTTTTTTTTTTTCCCAGTAGAGAATTAAAACCAGGACATTGCATGTCTGTAATAAAACCCAGAAACTTCTTCGATTAAGATTGCAGACTTCTCAAATGATCTTTAGTCTGCTAATTATTTAAATGTATTGTAAAACAAGGATTGTAATCCTAAATTGATATTGCAACAAAATGTTTGTATGGGACCCTTACAATAAGCATGATAATAAAATCGTAAACATCAGCTGCTAAGGCGCTTAATTTGCAATTCTGTGATCTGCTTAAGGTGGAAGAGAAGAAAATATCAGTAGACAGAATAGGACACTTGACAATCACACTGTTCTGTCCTTGGCTTTTATTTTATTTTATATTGGTTTTATGGCACACCTGCTACCTACTAAAGTTCAGTTCATTTAAAAACTTAACCCTTTTATTTCACTTTATTCGTATGAAAGGAGATGAAAAAAGTGTTATTCAGTGTGGGAAATGGGTGAATTCATAGACTTTTGGAGTCCTTGCTCTACCTCTGTCAATGTTAGCTCTTAAAAGTGTTTAAAAATCAATCTCTGTTGATTTCAGATTATGAAGAAAAATTCTTTTGACTGGAAAGGCATCGTGTCACAGAATGACAACAGGATTCACTGAGTCTCATTATGCACTGCGCATGTTACACTGGTCACGCAAGTTTACATCAATCACAAAACATTGTAAAGCTCAGGGCAACCCAGGGGTGTGTTTACAGCATCTTCTTATAAACATGACAAGACATATCTGCAGGCCAGTCTGCCAGTGATTATACCAATTAATTTTTCACAGTTTTACCAGTCGGGCTTGATTCTAAATATCTCTGCAATGAAGAAAGAAAATATTTATCAAATATTTCTCCAGTATTCAGTGCTAGAAAAAGCCATGAAATCACCTCATCACAGCATTTAATTTCCATCTGATACTACTCTGACTCCATCCTATTAGTTACTTGGTATCTTCATGGAAGCAGAAGGAATAATCTGTTTCTGAAGGATGACAGAAGAATGTTAATGTGGTTACACCTTATTTGAATGATCTGCTCTATTCTGAGGAGTTATAATGCCATTAATTGCTAGACTTTCATTCTTTCAACAGCTAAAGCCAACGTCTTCTAAAGAATTCTGTAGTACTTTCTGAGTCTAGCTTTGTTTATCTGCCAACACAATGTGATGCAGTTTGATAGACTCCCTAGATTTCCTTGTGTGAAGCCGTACCAAACTCAGTTTTTCATGTACTTGTTGGAGAGTCTCAGTTCACTTCCTTCCTGCCTTTCTTCTTAAACACAATCAGGAAAAGAAGGTGAGAAAACACAGGTTGTACAAATGATGTTAGGGATAGGAGCAATCATACAAAGAAGAGGACTTCAGGTTTTTGGTATTTTTTCTCAATGCCATGCTCTTTCCTCAATATTCGGATGGATATGATACTTCTTTGCTTTTAGAAGAGTATCAGTTCTGCTGTTTCTCACTATATTCTTCTATGCAAGAGAGGAATTTGTACTCCTCTCAGTCTTAGCTGCATCCTGCTAGCTTGATCTATACTTATAATGGCTATCTTTGTATTTTCTTTGAGTCTACCACATTCAGAGAGAATGCTCTGAATTCTCTAGCATAGAGAATATAGAACACATAGCTACATAGAACACAAAACCTCAGGCAGAATTTGATTCATCCAGTATAACCCCTAAAACTTATTCAGCTGACTTTCCTCTTGTTGTTCCTCTTCCTTAATATCACATTTTCTCTCTTGTTTCTTCATAAACTTATCTTTTTCTCTATTTCTTCTTTTGTTTTATTTTCTGTCTTAAAACATTACTGCTGTCACTGTTTAAAAAACAGTAGATTTGAAATAACCTCCTTTTTCCTAAACTGTTTTTCTGTTCTTTTTATTTGCCTCAGTGGTGGAAGACTGTAATGCAGACTTATAGGTAAGTAAAATAGATTGTTCATGCTGTTTATAATGTAGAGTAGATTTTTCTAAATTAGACAGATTGTCTCTAAAATAGTTGACCAATTTTGTAAAAATAAGGATCTTCCTAATTCAACCTCACTTACAGACGTTTCTGGTTTTGAATGTGTCCAGAGACAAAATGTAGTATAAAAAAGCCCAGTCATCATTAAATACTCTATTTTTAAGAACTGCTCCTGAGATACAGATAATTTAAAAATATGGAGAAGAATGGCACCTGCTTTGTTTGCACAGAGCCTTCTGCTATGCAGAATCAAAGAATCATTAAGGTTGGAAATCTTGGAAAGACCTCCAAGATCACCGAGTTCAACTTTCAACCAAGTAGCACCATGTCAACTAAACCACATTGCTAAGTGCCACATCTACTCATTTTTGAATACTTCTAGAAATGGTGGCTCCACCACATCCCTGAGTCTGTTCCAATATTTGACCATTCTTTCAGTAAAGAATTTTTTTTTTTTAATATCCAATCTCTCTTTGCTAGTTTGAGGCCATTTCCCAATTCCTATCACACTGGGCTGTTTCTGCATGGAATAAAGTATGTAAATGAGAACTCTAATCCACATCTCTCACCTTTTATGCTTATTCCAGGTGGTGTAAGCCATACGAAGGTGGATACAAGACACTGTAATGTATGTGCAAACATATCAACAAAATTAAAAAAGACAAACCAGAGCTATAGAACAGAAAATTGCCACAAAAGTTCTGCTAAGATCTATGATCATTTAAAGGGAAAGGCGAGGCACAGTCCTTACCTTTCCCATCAAATTTATATATGTATATCTAAAATAGCTTGAAAAAAATTAGAATCTTCCAATTCAGCTGAAGTCCTGCTGCCAGAAGCCAATGAGAACACAAGTGAAAGGGATGGAGCAAAAGTAGAAACTCAGAAGCTCCTGGAGGGTTTTTCTAGCCTACATGGGATTACTAAGGCAGCCCACCACTGAGGCAAGCACAGTTAATCTGGGGGATATGGAAGAAGCAGACATGCATGAGCACCAGATGAGATTTAACAATCTCTTCTTTCTTGCTGTCTGTCAATGTCCCAGTCCTTTGGAAACCTGTCCATAGCTAAGCTTTCCTAAAGGAAACCTCAGAGAAAGAGTCTGAAAGGTTCCTCTCAATCATCATTGGGGAATTCCCCAATATTTTTCTTTTGGATAAAGCTGAAAACTTAGAGATATTGGCTAGCTAAGTTAGGTATTTGAATTTTGATACTGTTGCTATTCTTATTATTGTCTGTGCCCTCAATTTCTCATCTGTGAAACAAGACTAACCCCTCTACATGGAAGTCAAAGGAATGTTGCAATGAAAAATGTCTCTAAATGGTTGCAGGGTTATAGCTAGACAATGGAAAAAGTATTATTATGTTTGTAGATAAATTGCTCTGTAATGTCATTACTGTTCTCTCTGGTTTGGTTTTTTATTCCTAGAAAATACTATGATGTGCCCTCAGCACATAAGAAGCACTTGTGGAAAGGCTTTACTATCAGATAACAAAAAATATGTTTTCTCTGTAAGAGTTTGCCACCTGTCACATGACAGTGAGAAATAAAACATGACAGTAGTAAGTTGCATGTCAGAGAAACAAAGTGCAAAGCATCTTGCTATCTTGGATTGTCTTATAGAACATCATCTAATATGTTGATGTGTCCCTGCCCCTCAACAAACCATGTAACCAAAAAAAAAAAAAATACCAACACCAAAAAACCCAAAAAAATCTTCCCTATGTGTTGCCTTCTTGTTCTAGTAGCATATTTTCTCAGCCCTGTGAGATGCAACACCTGATTTTATAAGGATTCTAAAGCAGTATAAGCAGGTAAATCAAACAGTCTGGAGAAAAACACGAGCACAAAATGCAGCTCCTGGTAAAGCAAGTCAAATAAGCTGCAATGGTAAATGACAAATAAAGCTGGGAAGGTTTGATGCAAAGATAAACCTTACTCTCAATGCTCCACAAAACCTTATTTTCCTTTGGGATTCTTCAGAGTTACATGCAGAGTTCCATTGCAGATTTGTGACCTCTTACAAGGGAATGATCCAAAAGCAGCCCAGGGAATATTCCTTACTGATTCTAAATATTTTTGAATCAGATGCTCTTGATTGGTTTCATTTCACTTAACATTACCCATCATAAACGTAAATGTGTGGTCTAAGATGGCCAGCATCATACTTTAGATTTTAAATGAAGAGAGAATGGCACCTCTGAAAGTAATGCATCTGTCACAAATACATAAGTTTTTTTAGACAAGGAAGGAGCCCTATATAAATTCCTCCATGAACTTTAAAGGGATCCTAGAAGACTGGTTAGATGGGCTGAAATATGAAAAAATGTCATCATCCTTTGACATGAAAGACAGCATAGGATTACAATACTACCATGAAAATGTACATTTTAAATTTAATCTTACCTTGAACTATATTCCACTGCCTTCTTGAAAATCCTGCCCTATGGCTTGAAAGCAGAAGTTGAGACAGCAAACTTGAAATCACAGCCAGAAAAGGTTGGGTAGTGATATTGATAGACAGCTTTAAGACTCTAGGATATGTGCATGGTTTTGAAGGAAACCCATTGCATGTTCAAACATGCAAGAGTGTAATATCATCATTCACTACTGGCTGCATTAGTTGTCAGTGCCTAGGTTATGTGGATTTGCACACAGTTGTAAGCCAGCATTTTTGTTCTTCACTAGAGCAAACTCTTGAAGTTTGAGAACCCAACCTTTGTTTGTTATGTTTATTTGTTGTTTACCGGTGCCTCATTTTGCTACATGCTCAGTACAAGGGCATTTCTTGTCTGACTTCTCATCTGATGCTATTTTTTAAAGATGACCATCACAGCACATGAAAAAACACGTAACAGGCCAGATTCCCATGTAAAAGTTCAGAGCAGGAATGATCAGTCAAAATAGCCTGTAGTTTCCTTTAGTCCTTTACTTCTACTCCTTGATAGAGGACAAAAAATTATATGCAAAAACTGGGTTATGGAGCTGGAGAGTTATTTTAAGTTTTTGCATGAGACAGATACACAGGGATTTTAGTGCTGCTGTGTGACAGGAGCCTGCAAGCTGCTGATGACCAGAGCAGTGTGCCAGCTTGAGCACATGTGTGCTGCTGTGTGCCATCACTGACCCGGAGTGACAGGAGTGCTTCCAGCATTCTCACCATGTACAGGAATCCAGGCATTGGATGAAATAGAAAGGACTTCCACAAATGGACTTCCACAAATAAGAAGCAATTTGTTCAAACAAGTTGAGACCCTTCTATTCATTTGAAACATTCCACAGACTGGTGCAAGTGAAGAATTGGAAAACTGTCCAGGAAAAGGTGGCTGGGGCAGGAGGAAGAAACATCCTAAATCCTCTCTCTCTCTCTCTCTCTCTCTCTCTCTCTCTCTCTCTCTCTCTCTCCCTCTCTTTCTCTGTCTCTCTCTCCCTCTCTGTCTCTCTCTCTCTCTCTCAGTCAGCATTGTCCACCTCTCCACACAGATTATAAATCAGTATAGCTGGCTGTGGCAGACCTTTCCTGTTTATCCCACTTTCTGGAGTTCTTGAAAGCACTGATGTAACATTTTGGCAGATTTGCCAAAAAGTGGTGATATATACAGTTCATTCCTGCAATATTTTGATTGTTTTGTGCAATTCACATTCAAAGTTTGTGAGAATAGATTATAAGGTTTTCTCAAGATCTGTGCAATCACCCAAACACACCTTGCCAGTGTAAGAGGTAAATAAGCAAGAGTATCAATTCATTTCTGCACTTGTATTTCATCAAACCACTTAAAACTTTTCAAAATAATGTAAAAGTAGATTTTCTGATCTGAGGGTCCCTCATACACACTTTGCCATGCTGTAAATAACTATCAGATGCAGAACAGAGAAATTGTAGCTGCTGCAGATAGCACAAACACAGATTTCAGCATCTGTGATGGTATCAGTCTCAGTCACGGGGATAAATCTGAATATTTTAATATTGCTCATGAAGTCACAATGCTTCATTGCCTTCTTGAGAGCTAGCAAGTAAGTAAGATGGATGTACCGCAATAGAAGAGCCAGAAAACTCAGCAGTCAAGGTTTACCCCATTCATTTGTAAAGTTTATAGCCTTGGATAGCATAGATTGTAGAAAGTGTAAATGGTCCACTATCAGAATTTACTGACCTGGAAGGGAAAGGGTGGGAAATAAACATCTACAATGGTAATAAAACTGGGCAGCCTTGTCTGCCAGTTGCCTGAAATATTTTACTGTGATTCAGCACATCCTCACTAAGCAATTTATTGTTCAGTGTTGGAAAATTAAAAGGATTGACAGCTAAAAGTTATATTCTTTGCAGCAAAGTCCATGAGTAGAGAAGGCATTTCAGAAGCACCCTGTGGTGGGCAGGCTAAATCTATCTGCTCATAGAGAGTGACAGAACAGGATACAGATAGGTCACAGAAGTGAGGAAGCCTCCATGTTCCTTTGGGCATACAGAGCCAATACAGAGGCTCTCTATGATCAGAGGAAGTCAACAGAAACTCTGTCTAGCTTTGAGAAGCCATACGGGTTTTTTTCAGATATTAGTCCTGAAAATAGGTGTTACAGTCCTTGAGCAAGTTATTAACCTTGGGATCATCCAGAACAGACCACTTGGAAAACAGGAAACTACAATAAACCCTCTAAAAATGTAATCCAAAAATGTATTTCAAAAATATCATTAAAAAAGATCAAAGGCCTCAGTAAACCCTGTATGTCAAGAATAGCATGAGATAGTAAGGTAATTTCTTAGGCAGCCCTAGGTAATTGGTCATACCTGTTGCATTAGAGGGAAGTTAATAAAAATGTAATCAATGGTGCTTGCCAATTTGCCTAAATCTGTCCATAGGTGTAATTTCTAACAAATGAGCAGACATCTTGGGGTTTTTGTTATTCAGATTGTTTACATCTCCTTTCAAATTCCTCTGTCCACAATGAAATCCTATTTCCTCTGGAGCAGAGGAAAAGTTCCTAAATATGTCAATATTTTGTCTCTTAGGATCAGTGACAAGCCTGGAATTATAATATTTGATCCTAAATATTCCCAGTCTTCCTTTCTGACTGTGGCACTTTCTGGCTATGGCACTTTCTGTCTACACAACACTTCTTTTCCCCACTTGCTTTGTAATTTCTGAACTTGCTGGCAAGTATTCATGATACCAGGCCTTTCCCTTCATCAAAAATGATTGGAAACCTGAGGACAAAGCAGGGTGAGAGGAATGCTCCTTGGACATGTGAAGTTTTTTCAGTAATTAAGTGCTAAGAACTAGGCTGTGGAAGATAGACAAAATTGCAAAATGTATTTTATCTGCTTCTACATATGACCCCCCCAAAAATATAAATATATCTAATTTCATCCAAGTCCTGATTTACTAATTTTCCACAGATGTTTAAAACCAGATTTAAGAAATAAATAATAATTTCTCTTCCAGAAATAATGCCTTTCATCTCCATGGAAAAGTGGAGGTGATGGAGTAAAAATATTTGGCTCCTGAAAAAACAAATCCTCAAATTCCATAAATGTGTTTTTAATCAGTTTTAGTAGCAATTGTTTATAACACGGAATTTATATTCTGTGAATGTCTGGAGAATGAAATGGACATCAGAATTACCTTTCCCTAGGTGTAATACATACATAAAACTAAATTTCAATGTAGGCTGGGGAAAAAAAAAAAGACAGTTAATCCTTTTCTTGTGAGGAGAGATGACCCAGAGAGGTCAAACAAAAGGTCTGAAATAGATATGGGGCTTGAACTTTTTTTATCTTGCAGGGAGTTTACTGCATCGATAGCAAGACTACTTGGTTGAAAAATACTAAACAAAAATTAATCCAATTTTAAATCTAACTTTTTTAACCCCACCATTATGATATTTTAGTTTTGTTCTCTGTGAGCACATTTTTTGTTTATTAAACTGAAGGGCAGACAGTTAAAAGCTCTCCTAATTACCCACCTTTATAAAAACATTTTAATAATTTACTAATTCAACTTTTCAAATAATGAAAAGACTTCTAATTATTTTTCAATTAAAATGTCACATTCTTCAGAATGTTTATGTCATTTGCATAAACCTCTCTTACTTCCCTTCAACTTAAACAAACTTTCCACATATTGCTATTCATGCTGTGCTATGAATTATTTCTATGACTACTCTTCTGGAGAGGGAAAATTTTATATAATTGCCTTAAGTATTTCTTTGCATGAGTAAGTACATCTTTGGTAGAGTAATGGAGTCTACAGGGCACAAGGTATGCAGTTAAAGTGATGAAAACCAGTAAATTTAAAGCATTTGTTAACACCGATGAGATACCTTGGTATGTCTGCAACAAGAAAGCTTTTAGTTTGGTGAACCATATTTAATTTTGAAATATGACAGCCCTTCAGCAGCTGACCATACTGTCCTGCCAAAGTCTTCTTTGTGCTTCAGAGTAGCATAAAGAGTTATCTCTGAAATGGGGTCATAGGAAAATTTAGTCAACTTGCCAACAAGCTACCAAAAAACCAAGCTCTCAATTTTAAAGAATACACAACATACAAACACATTCAGTGTTACCAGATACCTGTTCCTCTAATGTTATTTGTACATAGGTAAACTTCATAAATGATCACTACCACAAAGCAATAATGCTGGCACATTCTCTAACACTGCCCAGTGCAGAAACTGCTGAGGAGATAAAGCACATTACTGATGATTGACTCAGGTGTGCAGAAGAGAGGTTTCTGCTGGGTATTGTTAAAGTAGTTCAAGTGAACTTTCAATTCCATTTCAGAACTCTTTCCACAGTCCTTTGGATTTCTTGCCACACCTATTTTAAAAGCATATTATTAAAAACAGAGGAGGAAAATCCATCTCTTCAGAATTGCTACACTAGAGTGCCAAAATCCTTCAGGTCCCTCCCCAGGACTACTGTCCCAGTTGGTCAGCTTTTATGTGGTGCATGCTCTGCCCATGATTAGACAGCTCTAGCAGCAAACTCAACATGATGGGCTCATTAAAATCTGTCCTCAGTTGTTTTATGCAAGGATGACACACCACTCATCCCTAGGGAATGGCATTACAGCTCTCCAGAATCAAAAACCTTGGCTGCTACAATGAGAATGGAAGTTTTGCAGCTGATGGAAATTTCTGCTCATAAATTCAGTACAGCACTGTTGAAATTCTTTCCAATCCACCAAAGGATTTAACTTTTGAGATGTGTAAGGATGGAGAAACATACCTTCATACAAGTCTTCAAGAGAGGAAGATATGTGAATCTTAGGGAGCTGCTACACATTGTACCTAAAACCCAATCCTTTATAGCCTTTCCTGTCACCTTGGAGACATATTTTCACACAAGGAAATTAAGTGTAAAATGCTGTCATTTTTAGATAACATTTCTGACAACTGTTTTGCACAGATGTAAGTTATTGCCTACTTGCAATGCTAAAAAGCTAGAGATTAGGGCAGGGAGCAACTCTTCATGGCTGCTTGTAGTTACTTAAAGCAGTTGAATTTTTTTAGGACTGAAAGAATCCTGAAAGGCAGAAAGATGTCCCCTTTTTAAAGAAAAAATTATAGATGGTTGTACAAAATAAGTTAGTGAGGGTGACGTCAGGTTTGCTAGCGAAGTATAGTAGTGAATCTGGGATATCAAGGAAATCAGCCTACATTTGTGCAACTCAGACCCCGTATGAAATATTAATCTTGCTCACTTACAAATCCCACATTGTAATATTTTTTTAATGTGTTTATAAACCCTGAGCACCGTCTCCTACACTCCCCAGTAAATCAGGAGCTCCTGAAGTGAAACTCTGATTTTTCAAATTCTTTATGCCACTTTGAATTATATAAACCAGGCAATATGGTGATTATTACACAGTTTTATGTCACAATGCACTGAAAATTTCAACAGGATGAAAGTGAGAAAGAGTTAGGGGAAAAAAAATCCCAACTGAACAATAAAACACCAGCACTCCAGATGGCAAAGGTAAAACAATAATTATAGAGAGGCTGATATCTAAAATCTCAAAGACTAAAGATTAAAAAAAAAAATTCATCTAATACATAATTAGTCTAATACAAAAATTAGTCTAATACATAAGGGTAGAGTATGATCACATGGAAGATGAAAAACTGCAGTGTTTTTGTAAGTATAACAAATTCAAAGTGTTGATAGGAAAAACGTGACTAGCAAATCAGAGGCTGTAAAAGAGACAAACTGTAAAAAGAGCCACAGAAAGGGAATCAGATGTGTGAAATGAGGTCTGTAGACAAGTGAGAAAAGAGGTGAGATCTCGACGGTACTCTTGCAGCCACTAGCTTGTTCGGCTGGGAGCGAGCTCGTACCAGCCTTGGAGGGATGCTGGGAGGATGTGCCTGGCAGCACAGCAGACCAGGGCTGGCAGGTGGGCAGGGACTGTACACCCCACCAAGCTGGCAGCAGCAGGTTAAATGCTTTCTGCAGAGTGAGGAAAGAGGCCCCCACACAGCTGAGTGTTTAAGCTAACAGGTGGGGTGAGAAGATCTGACAGACGAAGCTTATTACAGTCTCCCAGCAGAGCATGAAGTGGTTAGATGCTTCTAATGACCGTATACAAGGTGACTGACTCACTCCTATCTGTTGAACAGCTTGAAAGGCGGATATTTTACCCTGAGGAAGCCTGACCTGTCTTCTTCATACCTTTTTTTTTTTCCTTTTAGCATTTAATAATGAAAGCTTCCTCTCATGCAGCAGATTGGCTGCTGCCGCAATTTCCCCGTGGCCATGAAGCCAACAGTGTCCAGCGAGCTCTAGATAAACTTTGCCCTGCAAGAGCACAGAGAATGGCTCTGTGAAAAGCATTTGGAAGGGCATGAGCCGTCCAGGGAAAACCCGAGGGGTTATTACCAGTGCATTGATCTCTGGTGTAGCTGCCTGGCTACATCACTTTGAAGCTGCAGGACATTAAGTCTGTGCCATGATTTTTCTTCTTTTCAGTGTTATTCCTAATAGGACTGCTAGATAATATTTTCATACATTTCTGCTTGTCTTATCTTGTCTCTCAACACTGTTGAAACTGATAATGCATTTCAAACTCCTCTTGCAGAAAAATAGACTAATGTTTAAGGAACAGATAAGCCACAGGGGTTAGGAATAGGGCTGTTTCAGAAAGAGAAAAAGAATGAAATTTTATACAGGTCACAGTGTGTGTAGAAGGGACCGAAAAGTGTCTTCTCTCTATTGCAAATACAATTTTGTGTGTTTATGACTCTGTCTGCAATGGAGATAGCAGTACTGTGTAAAAGCAAATTTCAGCACAGGCATTTGAGGAGATTTGGGACATGATGAGTACAGATTGTTGACTGACATTCCTAATAATAATTCAAATTTGGCCCTTCCCACAATGATTGTGTTGTGGTTTATTTCTCCCATATGTAAAATAGACTACATTCCAACTCATATGCCTACAGATATTTACTGTAAACAAACAAGCTATTTCTATTCTCTATGGACAATACATATTTATTATAATATACAGTATAGCCCAGGGATAGATTCTCTGGCAGGGAGCTGGGAGAAGTACCTCTGTGCAGAACAAATACTCTTCATTGACCACAGTATTGCCTCCTCATCCTTGTCACAGCTTATCTGCCCTCATACAGCCAGTAGGCATTCATTAGAAAGTGTTGCCTACAGCAAACCTTAGATAAGGACTGTGAAGAGAAAAATAGAGTTCTGGGGAGAAAAGTGAGGTAGTTTATGTTTTCTCACAGTGTCACAGCATTAGAAGTAGAGAGAAGGTGGGGATCCTGTAGAGGACTCAGCTTCCCTTTCCTTACAAACAAGCACTGGGATTTCCAAAGGTGCAGTGCCACAGGAAGGCCTCCTACTAAGCCAAGCACAAACCCTGCAACTCTCAGGAGTCCGCAGCTGTGGGGGACTAGGTTTTCCAAAGGCATTTTTTAAATGCTGTTTCCAGTGAAGCAGAATGAATCACCTCAATGCAGCAGATTCTGCTCAGACTTCTGAGCATTTTGTACAGCAGTGTACAAAAGCTTGTCCATTTGGGGTATATATTAATAAGGATTTATCTCACCTGACTCCTCATGGATCACCAGGTCCAGCCATAACAAATGGAGAGAATGAAGCAGTTCCCTTACCTGCTTCAAACAAATATCTGGCTTTAAATAAAATGGTTTCTGTCTGTAGAGTGTCTCTTTTCCTCTACTGAGTGCAGATGTGAGTATCTACTCTGTATATATCTAAAGTTGGCAGGATGAATCCTTTTCTATCTATCTATCTGAAACAAACCACAAAGTACATTTTGTTAATGAAATTGCCTTCCCACTTCTACTTCAAACTTGTAACTTGGAAGGAGTTGTTGAAGATCAAACACTGGAGATCAACCAAGTGTCATTAATAAATGGAGAGTAGATGCAAGAAGCAGAATAGATGTAAGCAAAGAATAAATGGTATGGATACAGTTTTACTGGTAGCTATAGTATGATGGACCAAACGTGGAAGTAGCCTGTGCTGAAGAAGGGATCTTATGCTCCTGGTCAGATTTATCAAAGGTAAAATTTCTCTCATAAATGTGACAGCAGCGAAGACAGAGACTTTTTTTCTGAAATTTTGCACTCAGGTTAGCTGCAAGAAGAAATTCAGTAACTCACAGGCCATCAAGCAAGGAAGATATTGAGCACATTTTTGTCTAGTCTGTGTCTGTGAGTTTGTGGGTGAAAGGTGTGTTTTTTAAGAACCTGTTTTGGAAAGCCATTTTGCTCTGCTTTCACTTCCAGAACAATTTGAACATTTACATTGTCTGGGAAAAGGTACATCTTAATTATGAAGAGTAATTAAGCTGTAAGTTTCAGCCTAATTGCAAAGTGGTCAAGCAGAAAGCATAAGCATGTGACTGTCTCTAAACACCTAACTCTGCTCAGCAGGCAAGTACTGAAGGACCACAAACTGAATCCTGTATATCAGCCTGGGAGCATCCAGCTGTGGTAAGCTCATTGGTTAGCAATAATTGCATTCACTGCCAGGCAGTTCAGCTTAGTTAAGTTGGACTGCTGTGTGCTCAGTTCTACAGGTAGTCAAATCAGAGAGCCTCATCTAGACTGACTCCAGTGACACAGAAGTAACACTCCAGACACAGGAAATGATACTTCAATTCTATTGCATGCTACCAAGCAGACCTTGTGTTTTACCCTGGTCCTTTTACAGGTGAAAGAAAAAGCCATTCCCCACATATGGAGGTATGCTAGTCAAGGGTTTGTGAAGTCACCCAAACACAAAAAGTGCAATATCTTTTCACAGTACTTCTTGCATATCTTATAGAAATTCATTATATGGCTTAGTAAATTCAAAGGTCATGTTTTGCTGACCTTTCATTTATAATTTTCTATAATGTGAGACTTTTTAATAAAGCACCCATTGAACACACCAAACATGTCTCATCACTTCATTACTATTAGACATTTCGTCAACTTCATTGCTAGACACTGTGATGCAACATGATATCTGATTAGAGATTTTATTTCTTGGCTGACAGTTTCACTACAAATAGAAAAGAAAAAAATTATATACCACCCTCATCTTTTTCTTGCACATATTCCCACCCATTATCTGGAACAAAACAAAAGAGTTTGTTGGACTTCAAAATATGAACTAAGTACTTTGGTTTCAGATCTCATGCAGGACTGGTTCATGGAACATGTCTGGAATTCTTCACAAATAATAATCTGTAACTCATTAACCATCATAACTATTTCCTGGTCCATTTCCTTCCAATAATAAACATGTGGCTCATAATTTGCTAGGCAAGGAAAATATCTACTTATTCCAATTCATAAATCAAATACTGCTCTTTATTTAAGGCAGTTATAGGCACTCCAGGCTAGAATTTTGCATTTAGAAAATCCATCTCACAATTAAAATAACTGACAGGGATGGGTCACAATTCTCCTAGTTTTCAGGACATCCAACAGAGTAAGAAAAGCTCATCAATTTTTTTGTGCATACTGGTAAGACATTTGTTGACAGCATAGTGGCTTTTATCTATCAATATAGTCCCCCTGGCGATATATGTCAGTGCATCCTGAGACTTTATGGATTTATCCTTGTAAGGATTTTGACATGAATTACAACAGCTTTACCCTCAGTGTACAGACAGCAGACATGAGGTATTTGTCCAGGACTATAAAGAAACTATATCTTGAAACCTATCCTAAAGTTTTAAACACAATGCACCATTATCTCTATCTTATGTCTTTGGGACATCATCTAAAGACATTCAGGATCTATAGAGGTCATTTTTCAGCTCAAAACTGAGCCTTTTGAATGGAAGAAAAATAGTTTATGCCAGATGGGGTTTTTTGGACTGTTGGAAAACACTGGGCCAGGGCAACTAATCACACGGAATAAAAAGAAAATATTTTCTGATGGTATAGGACATGTGGTGGACTCCCAATTCTTTCTTCACTTCAATTTATTCTTCATTCAGATTAGAAATCAAACTTCAGCAAACAGAAGTCCATGGCCAATGTAAGTAACATGCAAATGTCTTATACTTACTGCCTTATACCTGGCACAGCCATAATAACCTTCCCCCAGTCTATGTGAAATGAGCACAGAGTACTCCTTATGCCCACAAATGCACATGCATGAAGCAAGAGTCGTAAGCAGGCTGGTATGAACACACCCTGACATGTGTGCACACAAGCACATGCTCCATGTCTGCCCAATTCCCACTTTCTAGAGCATACTTGAAGAATCCAGTTGCCTTTGTGCTCCATTCACCTGAGTGGTGAACAAATTAGATAGTAAAGGGGCAGAAGAACTATGCTGGAAAGAGAAGAGAAAGACTGATTATACCTGCATTATGCTCAGTGGTGAAACCAAAGAATAAGCAACTGAAGGAATGATAAAAAAGTATGCAAAAGTTTGGGTTTTGACATGGGCTGTCCAAAATTCTGGTCTTGAATTCTGTGCATCTGCTTGGATCCTTGAAGCTATTTTTGCCATACCTTTCCTGTGACTTTGACCCACATGAAAATTCCCAAGTGAATTTATCCTACAGTGCAGATCAATTAGCAGCCTTCCACAACACTTTTTATTTCCTAGTAGCTGAACATGAGCATGGCTTTTCCTCCAAGCCTTTGTCACCTTAAGTGCAAAATAATTTCTTACCAAGGTAACATAGACACACAGAATCTAAAGACCAGAAAAGTCTGATCTATGTTTATAATCCACTTCCATCATTTGGGAATAACTGGATTCTTGTTTTCTATGATTTGTAGCCTCTCCTTCAATTCTCTAATCACAAACATTGTATATGACTTTTAGATAAGCCTATCATGTTTTGCTTCATATTCAGAACTGTACCAGGACTGATGTTTCACCAAGCTGGTTTCCAGAGAGTACCCCATTGCTGAAAAATGTCTTTGTATTTTTTAACCAAGTTTGAGAAAACATGTTTCTGGAGCAAACACAGCTGTAGATCCCAGAAAATTCACATTTTTTCCCCCTACAGCATCAGTTTTTCACAACCTCCTGTATTGAGACTATTTATGGCTAGATCCTGATCAAAGGTTATGCCTTTTTCAACATGACCTTTTAGATAGTGTCAGTTTGATCTTGGTACTACATTTTGTAAAATAAAAATGTTAAGAAACTTGTGCTGCTACACTATGAGATAAAGAAGTAAATCTATTAAATAGCATTAATAAATCACACATTTTGAGGATAAATATTTTGCTAATCAGTAAATGCTTAACAATACTCACTTTAAAAATATCAATATATACAACTTGATCTCAAAGAGTTATTTACATTTCTACAGGTAATTCCTCCTCCTTTAGAGGACTAAAGAGCAAAGGGTGGTTGTGAACACTGACCTGTCTCTCATAGTGTGTACATACCCACACCTCTGACTGCAGTATGTGTGTTGAGGAAAGTGACCAATATCTATCCAATGTTTGCTTTCTTTTCTCCTTCCTGTGAGGTGCAATATCAGAAGTATAACACTGTTATAAATAATCTGTGCTGAATATTGCATTAAATAGTGTACTGAATTAAGCATGGACAATTTGATGTTAATTAAATATGCCTTGTGCTGTAATCAGACAATGGAAATGTTTAATAACAATTTTTTTTTACCCATCTGAGTTTATGTTGAGACCTCACAGCTGTGCTGTGAGAATGCTGTAAACCACCAAGAGATCCAACATCAGAGTCGGTCCAGAGAGTGGAATGGCATACACTGAATTTACTTATTAGATTATATAGAATAGTGTATGTTATGTTCATTTAGCAGAGAAAGCATTAGAAGGAAGGAAATGAGGCAATAAAATCCACTAAATTCAATGCACAGTAACAAGGAGGAACTTCCAGATTACACTGAAGACATCTCTGAAATTCTGCGTGAGAAAGACACTCCTAGAAGTTTGTAAGTAAAATCGAGGCAAGGGATGTAATCGTGGGTGGCACAAATAAATTTCTAGTAAGGCTTTTGTATGTATTCTCTAATAAGCAACTACATTCTTTAACTATGATCATCAGAAGAACACTTTCAAATCATGCATTGTAAATAAGCAAATATATTAAGTAATCTATAGTTTGATTAAATCCTTCTTTCCAGCTCTTCTCATAGAGGTCTCTAGGGTATCTTATGTGAATGTTAATAATTCCCAAAATAAAAAAAATGTATCACTAACTTGTGAGGATAAATGAAAAAAGCCTCCATTTGATCTCAGTAGTATGCATCAATTAGAATTGCTGCTGACAGTTTTGTGCAGCTTCTCTCAAAAATTTTCTTCTTGTGACTTACAAAGTGACTAGAAATGTAATATCTCCATAAGAGTTAGAGGCCCTGCTGTGCAATATACCCAGTAAATCAGAAGATCCAGCTTTTAAAATATTCTCTCTAGATCCAAGTAATTCCCTGTTAACTGAAGATAGGACATCCAAAATGGATTTTAGGAGAAAATGGATGAACTGGAGTGGTTACATAACATCAGTGACCATGAATATCACTGCAGAATTAAACAGCTTGGCACACATCTATATTAAGGAAGCTTTTCGCATATTATCTGCTCAGTCATACACTATTTTACAGAAAAGTCCCAATTAAATCATAAATGGTTCTAGTTACAGATTTACATTTTGGACTCTGACAGATCTGTGACAGGGCTGAAAGCTGCAATTAGATGAGAAGTGGAATGGATTAACTTCATTAACTGGCTGCTGGCATGGAGTTTAAAGACCTAATTCTAATTTCAGCTATAGGGGAAACAATGAGTACATATCACATATAACCTTCAAAAGTAATTTGTGTTACCTTTTGTCAAGAAACACTCAGGAGTATTTATTGGCACTGATGAATCTCAGAACTTGTTTACTACTACTTAAAGGTGTTAGGTCATATAGAAGTTTGAAGGGGTATCTCCCAGGAAAATGCACTGTTTTGGTTCCCTTGAAGATATGAGTTACTTCATACATTACTAATGAAAAATACAAACCACTTTATCAGAAGACATGAATGTCTACCTACATCAGGAATCACATAAATGCATTATAAGGGTAGCATTCCTCCCATGACTCTTACAAAGACAGCAGAGCTCTATGCATTTTCAGAAAGTACCCTCCCATTACAGAGAGTAAATGTGGAGCTATTACACTGCTCCACGTTTATACCCATACACCACACAACAATATTCTGATTCTTTTTTCTAAGCATGAACTGGGTGTTAAAAGCAGTAAGTCATGCTGGACCAGGAAAATAAGTCATCCTGTCAAAGAATACAATTAAAAAGAGAAGATTTCAAGGATTAATTAGGACTAGGTGATCAGAAAAATGTAATGTTTCATGGAAAATAATTCCTTAATTGTTAGTAGCCCAATAGTGTACAGTCGGAGCACGGATATATATTTCAGATTAATTCCTTTCTCAATTTAATAATTTTTCATCTAAGAGATACCAAATCAGATAAGGAGAAGCTTTGATAGAAGTTACTGGTAGGTAAATCTAATTGAACAGTAAGAAAAAGAGTATAATGGAACAAATAATTTTCCTTTGTAACAAAGAAGAAAGAAATAGAATTGAATGTGTTCCCTTTTTTCAGTACAAAAAATAATCAGATCAACTGCAGTATTGAAAACAACCATCTTAGAACATATCTGATTTCATTGGAGTAACAGATGCTTGGCTAATTCAAGATATCAACAAGAATGTGAAAACAGTAGGACATAAAGTCACTGCATGTTGTATCAAAGCTGAGGAAATTCTAAAAGATGCAATTCACTGAGCCACTGGCTTAATTGTGTGAACTGCTGCTGCTTTCAAACTTTGTGTTTAAAGCATCAGGTTATGTCTGTGTTCTACCCTACACCCGCTGCAGTGACACTGTCACTCCTTGGTGCTCCTAGTGTCTTCATTACTGCAGTCTTTGAATGTCTAAAACTTCTGGAATTGTATCCAGAAAGAAAAAAAATGGTACTTTTTTATTACTTACCTCATCCCTTTTACCTTTCCTGACTGTTGCGGACCTGGTTTCTTTTGGAAAGGTTTCTTTTTTATGTTTATTATTCTTGCAATCACTATGTACCGTGTAGTAGCTTTACTTTTCAAGTAAAGAAACAGAAGCACAGAGAAGCAAAATGTCAACCCACAGATAAGATGTCAGGGGTAAAGGAAAGATTTGTTATTCCTTTCCTGGTTTCTTCTTTAATTAGTTGAGTTATTTTGCTAATCGTTTGATAGCATTATAAATTATATATATATTTGTTTTAAAAATTCATTTTTAAAATGAGCAGTAGCAAGATGGGAAATCACAAATATAAGGGTACATTAACCTTCTGCATTCAGAAGTCTAAATTTGTCTATCTCGATAGAGATTTCTGTTCAGCATGGCATGATAGATTACAGCATGTAGCCCAAAACCATGCACACCCATTTTTCTGGTCCACTGCAGAGAGGATCTCTTCAAAATAGGAGTTTGAAATGCTCAAAACCACTTTTCAAGGACAGATTTGGAGGTGGGATATTGCAGGGCACACATGGTGCACAAGATTTTAGGCAAGCTTAGCCAGGATACAAAGGTAAAGGTCTGGGGAAACACCACAAAAATCCAAGCAAGGCCATAGTGCTGTGCAAGACCTGAAAATGTTTATAACTTCTGCATGATAATGCATGCAAAAATAATTGGCCATTGCTTTTAAGAAAATCTACAAATATGAGGCTAACATGCATATTGCAGGCTGAGCAAAGAGTTCTTCTTTGAATCTCTTTCTTCCAGCAGCTGCTCACTTTTTTGCTGGTTTCTGTATTCGGAATACACTTCATTAAATGGATAATATGGACAAAGAAGCAAAAAGATTTGGCTATACCAAGAGCAGTCAAAGGTTTCACAACTATAGCCCATAGTACTGACCAGAATGTGACTACAGAAGAAACAGAGGAAAGTGGAAAAACATCACAGGCTAGGTAACATCACGGTCCATCTCCTTTGAAGACTCATGGCAAAAAATTGACTAGAGCCTCCAGCAAGTTCCCTGCTAGGCATCACACCCAGCTCCTATGGATGACTGCTCCCATTACAGGAATAAAATTGCAGGGAAGAAATAGATCTTGTAAACCCCTGCTTCAACTAATCCTCTAGAGTGTCTCTGCCTCTGTCCCAAAAACACTTTCAAGTATGTGTTAAGAGTAGTAGAAGCTAAAAGAGGTTTTCTTTCATGTATCCAGGGAAATCAGAAAGAAAGAGAACTTATGATGTTTCAGCAAAACAGGCCAAAACACATAGTGGGTATAAAACAAGTGAAAGGCATAAAAACAACAGTCCTTCTCATGATCTAGATGAGACTGTCTGATGAATGGGCCAAGGACATCCACAAAAATAATTTACAGTCAAGGGGAAGAGGAAAAGACAAAGTTACAAGGTTTCTTCATATCTATTTCAAGTATCATTACAGTTCACTATTACGTCATTTACATATCTCATTTGTGTACCTTTGATGAGTGGCATGATCTAATTCCATTAACTCCAGATTCTCAGCCCTTATAAATTGATACAGCCTCTTTTGTCAGTCGTGGTACAATCCTCAAGGATGACAAGACTGATGACATGTAAATGTATGTGAAATACAGCCCTTAACACTCTCTGATATTCTCCACTTCCAATTTCAAATCCTGGCCTACACCCCTTTTCCTTTAACTAAACTCTGATAAGAAAATATCTTATTTTTATTTTCCCATTATTTCTTAAAGCTGTTACCGACCTCTTTACTTGATAAATATAGCTGTCAAAAAAAACTGGGCGTGAACCCAGAAATTAAGTTTTCCTACTTTTTTATATTAGTGATATTGTTATCTCTTTTCAATTGTAGTTAACTGTTGTTAAAGTCATTGTAAGCTGTTGAAACAAATTAGCATTTGAAGACACATTCAAAGCTGCCTCTTCAATCTCATAAAATAGCTTATATATACACCATAGACAAATTAGATTACCATTTCATATGAGAAAAATCTACCTTTGTATCTGATATAAAGGTGTGCAAGGACTATTTTGATGAAAGGACGCTGCTTTGTAAACTAATCATAATTGTAGTAATACTAATACCCAAACATAATACCTACAAATTTTTGGAAGCAAAACAGACTATACTATACTATGAAGCATAGCAGTAGGAGCTTTGGTTGAGACAGTTTTGGTTCAGAGTGCTGTACTTTACAATAATAGAAGGAAAATGGAGAAATAGTTAAAGAATCAGAAAAAACTAAAGGTGAATTAGTCCATAAGACTCACTCAGAGCCATGAAATAAATGGAAACATGAGATAGAAATTAAATAAATGGGATAAAAATAACAGACATACAGAGCTAGTTTAAAGGTCTGTTTACTGCCATACTATGTCTTCAGGTGAAAACAGAACTAAAGGCAAGGGTAAAGTGTACAAGAAAGAAATTTTGTACTAATTTGCCCTGGCACACCTCCTAGTTTGCAAAACTCTGAATATCTTCAAACACTTGTAGATATATGCAAAGTGACATCCAGAGATGGGTGAATGCATCTGCCATTCATTTCTCTAGTTTGAAAAGCAGAAGATATGTACAGAATGTAAGATGCGTTTCAGGGACAAAATGCATGTTTTAGGGCTTGAAAAAAAAGCTCAAAAAAATGAAATGAAATTTAAAAATCAAGTCATTCAAGAGCTAAGTAAAAATAGGAAATAAATTATGAAATCAATACAAAAATAGCAATAATGAATACCCTGTTATTATGAAACATTGCATAGAGATGTGGAGCAGGGCTCAGTAGCTATTAAATATTAACATTAAAGTGCATATCACTTTTGATAAAAGACTGCAAAAAGTTGATGCCTTCTCTGTCAATAGATTTGAAATTATTCTCTATTCTGACTATATTGTAAAGCCACTTGGAAGTGGTGAACATAAAATCCATAAGTTTTACATGCTTTGTCTGGTTAAATGTGAAGTCATTTCCAAGCTGAAGTGGAATTATGAGCAAAAGAAATGCCTTGGATGTTGATTTAGGTTTGGTTTACAATGTTGATACTGTCTGGAGCCACTCTAGCAAATCCATGAGACTGCGCACATTCTGAAATAATAACCTGAGTGAAGTGAACATTGGTGGTTTAAGAAGGGCTTTTGGAAATATTAGTAGAGTTTCATCTGATATTACAGACTCCTAATAAAAACACTCATCTATGTGCTTACAAATGTTGGAGTGTCATATAGGTCCATTTCTAAAGTTGTGCACCTCATTTCTCCTAAATGTTTACTGTAAAGTGAATTCATCACATTAACACATTCTGGAGGTACCTAACTCTCTATATTTATAATTCAGACAGATCAAAGAGTCATTTTAGAATATTTTTTTTTTTTTAATGTGGATGAAGGTAGATGAGATAAATTCCCTCTTTGTAAATGATGTTATATAAGGCAAGAGTAGTTCAACTCCACTCAGAGATGTGGGGTTTAATTCAAGAACTACCTGGGAATAAAAAACTCCAGCATTATTATTTACTTGAATATATTTCACTGGGGGAAAAAATACTTCAGAAAAATAAATAATTCAGGCTTATGTTTAGTACATTTATCATTTTTCTGTAAATAAAGAAATAGCTTAACCTGAAAAAAGACAACATGTATCATGATAATTACAACATAAAGCTATTATAATATCACTGTATGTTTGACAAAAGCCCAGAAGCATTTCTAGAGGTATAGGATTATTTCACTCTTTATTACAGTATTACTTCTCCTAAGTAATGGATATTCCCATGGCATAATCTGGTATGCAGTACAGTGTTGGTGCAACTTTGTCCCAGCACTCCCTTTCTGACCCATTTTCTTTCCTGTAGCAAAGTGCTCCATACTGACCCCCTTAGTCCAATGGATCTGTTTTGTTCCAGTGCAAGGGAAAAGGGGAAAGGGGAGTAACAGCAAACACAGGATATGGTGCAGAGGTGAGTGTGACATCATAGTAAAGCCAGTTGCCCAGTCACTTTGGTGGCGTGTCTCATCGTTATACCATATTCTAAGGATTTAAGGGGAGAATTATGCAAAAGAAAGTGGCAAATAGCAAAGAATTCAGTCCTACTGACAAGAAAATACATAAAAGCAGCAGAGAAGATTTTCAGTAGAACAATGGCCTCCGTAATCCTGCAATTTGAAAAACAATAAGCATCTGACAATAGAAAATGTTTGAAAAGTATTAGATTTGATGGACTGTATCTATAATCACTCTGGGGCTGATATGGCAATTCATGACTGCTAGAACAGCACCTCTTCAAAAGAGAGACATTCCCCTGGCTAAGTGTTGAGATTCGAAGTTCAGTTTATCCAGGAACCAGGAATCATTCTGTGACCATCTGCTTGGGTCAAGGTCACTCACTGTCTCTGACTCTCAAGGCAGAATGGCAAGCACTTCTCTTAGAGTGCAGCTTCAGCTGGGGTCTGCACAAACAGCAAGGTGAGGGGGGGTCAATAATGCAGAAAGGGCAGTGATGCATGAGTCTGGAAACATGCAATGGCAAGGAGCAAAAGGAAGAAGAGATTTCCCCTGATGCTGGAGCCATATTTGCAAAAACCATGTCAATGCTCTGCAGACTCATAAAGAAAAACCCATCATATCAAAGGGGGTGCTGGAGCTGAGCAAGACAGCCCCATCAGCTCCCCATGCTACCACCAACATAACCAAGAAAAAGTGACAAGTGACAGTAGTGGGCAACTCTCCTCTCTGGGGTGTGGAGGAACCCACTTTTTGACCTGACATGGCCAGATGGACACACTCCAAGAGTTGTGGTAAAGGGCTCAGTGTCCAAGTAGAGACCAGTGATGGGTGGAGATTCTCAGGGGTCACTATGGGGACTGGCACTGTTTAACAACTTTGTTGGTGGTATGAACAATGCAACTGAGTACAACCTCAGCAAGTTGCTGGTGAAACTGTGTGGTTTGGGAATCCCTTCTCTCCAGTGGGAATCTCTTCCCACTGGATGGAAGGGATTTCATCCAGGGATCTTAACAGGCTGGAGAGGTCGGTCTGTGTGAACATAATGAGGTTCAACAAGGCCAAGTGCAAGGTCCTATAACTGGGTTGAGGCAATCCCAATATAAATAGAGAGAATAGGCAGAGAATTAATTGACAGCAAATCTGAGGAGAAGGATTAGGTGTTTTGACAAGAAGCTCGACATGACCCACCCAACAATGTACATTTAAAGCTCAGAAATCCAACTACTTACAAGGCTGTATAAAAAGGACAGTGGCTAGCAGGTCAAAGAAGGATCCTCCACCTCTCTTCAGCTCTCATGAGACCCTACTTGGAGTGCTGTGTGCAGCTCTGGGGCCCACAGCTAAGGAAATACCTGTTGGAATCCATCCAGAGGAAACAACAAAAATGTTCAGAGGGCTGGAGCACCTCTCCTATGAAGACAGGCTGAGACAGTTTGAGTTATTCAGCCTGGAGAAGAAAACACTCCATGGTGACCTTGCAGCAGCTTCCAGTACTTGAAGAGCAGCTATAAGAAAGCTGGAGAGGGACTATTGTCAAGGTCCTGTAGGACGGAGGGTAATGCCTTTAAGCTGAAAAAGAGTAAATTTACATTAGATATCATGAAGAAATTCTTTACTGTGAGGCTGGCGAGATGCTGGAACAGGTTGCCTAGAGAAGTTGCGATACCATGGATGTATTCAAGGTCAGGTTGGGTGAATTTTAAGCAACTTTATCTACTAACTGGCATCCCTGCCCATGGCAGGGCCACTGAAAATAGATGATCTTTAAGGTCCCTTCCAACACAAACTATTCTATGATTCTCTGATTCTATGATTCTATTTTATATAGAATACGATCAAGAGTTATAAACAGATTACATGACTAGAAGTAGAACGGTATGTTTGGAGGAAAATATTATTACAAGGGAAAATATCCTGTTTGTGTTCAGGTCTAAATCCTTAGTAAAGCATTGTCTGGTCTGATTCAAAGCTTTGAGATCTCAGTGGTGCTGGATCCTAAGGATCAGGGGGGCTTTCTTAGCCTGAAACACTGCAGCAGAGTAACTAAGTAAATGTAATTTTGACCTAGTTATAAGAATGTGAGCATCTAATAGAGAGTTACTCACAGTGGTTAAAGCTACGTTTTTACCCAGTGAGCTGAAACTAACCCTTTCGAGTCGATACAAACATAGTTTTAAAGTGGTTTGATTGTCCAAGGATATGCACTGTGTAACCCAATTGCCTCAGTCACACTAGGACAACTTGTATAATAAAGCCAGTGAGTGGATGTGCATCCAGACAAACCTCACTTCACCCTGGGGGTGGAAGCATCATCCTGTTTCAGTGAGCAGCCTTCCTTCTGTAACTGTCGACTTTTAGAAAGAAGGATGAAAAAGAGATTAAATTCCAGTGAGTCAGGGAATAACTTCAGATTTATATAATTAGCAGGAATCAAGAGCTTTTTTGAAATTTGTTTTTCATGAAAGGAAACTTCCCTCCAGCTGTTTTTCTCTAAAGCCCACTGCTGTTCTCTGCTTGATTTTACACACCCCACAGTCTGAGCCAGCCTGTGGGTCTTCTAGGCCTGAGCCTGGCATAGGGTAATCCTTTTACTCTTCTTCAGTCTCTTGATATTTTGCACAAACAAAAACAAAAAAAAAAAAAAAAAAAAAGGCAATTTTTTTTAGGATACAAGGCCCTAAGTTAGAATGAAGCAGACTTGGCAGAATATATTGTTCATACTTGAATTCATTTTTATCTAGTTTAAACTTCATAACTAAGAGGTGTGTCTTTTAAGCAAGAAAATTTATAAATTAGTGCATATTTAATCAGAATGGCTGGATTATCCAGCGTCATCCTCAGAAGACAGCAGTGGCTTTCTGGAAATATTTAATTGGTATTGCCTTGACACCTATGGAAGTGAGGAAAAGGTCCAAGCCCATTCCAGACATATTTTAAGATATTCTTTCCTACATATGCTAAAGTCAATGAGAAGGAGGGAGGACATTTTTCCACCTCTACAAAACATTTGTGCTGCCAAGAGCAGAGGTGATGAAGTTCACAGAGGCACCAGGGCTACATGGCAAGCCACAAACAAGTAGAGCAGCAAGATCAGCATTTTCGTTATATCTTTCAGCCGCTAACCTATTCCCTGTACATGGCTGACCAACCAATGCTGGTCAAAACATCTGTGGCAGAGCCCAAGACTGAACTACGAGATATTGTAGCACTGCCAGCATCACTGACAACCACTACCATGCCTACAAAACATCTCCAAGTGTCCTTCTCTCCAAAACAACACTGTGCCTCTGCCTTTTCAAGTTGCCAGAGTATGGTTTAACCAAGGACAATTGTTGTCCCGCTTCACCACTCTCTGCTATCCACCTTTGCTGCAGTATCAGAGGAGGCATCCACTACTGATCCCCTTTTGTTGTTCAGCAAGAGCACTGCTGAAACTATAATGAGATTGAGGGTGGGAGGGGGGTGGTCGTGGGGGGTTGTTTCAAGGACAAATGCAATGGTCAACGTCAAGTAGGAAGAAAAATGACTGTCATCAGCATGCAAAGCCTGCCAGTGAGGTTTTCAAACCAGGGAAACATAATCAAGTTTTTAAGGCAGAACTACAAAGCAAGCTCAGCACTTTTGCCATTATTGGAGCTACTGATAACAATTACTTTTCTGGTGCAGGGGCAGGGACAGGGGTCTTCTCTCCCACTTGATTTTGACCTTTGTAAATCTTTTGGCATTGATGCAGCAATTACTGCTTAAACCCATTACAGACATGGATATGGAGCTATCATCAATCATTGCTTTTTGAAGGCCCAGCATCCTGTTGTGCTATACACTGCATGAGCACAAAAAAGAGGCTTGCCCAAAACAAATGCTCTTTTCTTGTTTAATAATCAAGGGGAAATCACATTCCCGGGAGCCAAGAAGATAGATGCTAAGTCTTAAGAAACATCATTTCTGATTCTACAATGACCTTCCAACATCTGCTCTGTTGTCTATTCACAGTTCATACCACTGCTGTAACTGTATGGGGTGAGTACAGGTTTTATTTTAATATTCGCTTAGTAGGCAAGCAGCGGCTAATGAAGCAGACAAACAGCTTCCTTATACCTACTCCGTGCAGTAAAAAAAGGCCAGAAACAATTTCATTTGTTTCAAATACAGATCATGTGCTTTTATAAAAAAGGTCCATACTCTAGTATGACCTGTGTTGAATTGCTGCTGTAAGGGGTACAATGATTGCTGTCACAAAGGTGCAAAACAGGTGCTGGAGTTCTTGCATGAACCACAGGTAAATAACACACATAGCTAAACCTGTGAAAGCTGGGTGGGAACAACTGAATGGGCTTCCTGTATGCGTAAGAAGAAAGGTGAGATGCCAGGAGAAGTCAGATAACATTTCATCTGGTCATGAGGGCCATTTAGAGGTAGGACCTTGTTTATTATTATATATAAAGGAAATGGCTTTTATCTAACTTTTAAAGTCTTTGTGTGTGTGTGCATATATATATATATATATATATAATAAAACTTCTATAAATATACACTTATAGACTTATACACACACATACAATGCATGTGCTCCAGTAAGTAAGCATCTTTAAAACTTATTATTTGTCACCTTTAATTTTTTTTTTTGAGAGGCTCTGTCTAAATTTCTAATCTTGAGAAAAATATAAATTGTATAAATGTTCACAAAGGTGATCAGCTTCTTCTAGAAGGTACTTGTGATGGATATTGTTCCACAGCATGTTTCAGTTAATTATTGTACAGAAATTTGGCATGCAAGTTCAGAAGGAATAAACACTATTGCTTCCAGTGCCTTGGTTTCAAACACTGTTATGGACTGAAATCCCTAAGCAAAAGATTTTTTCTCCATGAAGGCAAGATGAGATTCAGAAGCAAAAAGACCCTAAGAAACATGTGAAAGATGATTTCCCTACAAAGCAACATATGAAAATTCCATGTCCAAAAAGAAGGTGGTTTTGATACCTGATAGGTTTTCAGGTTTTTTACAGAACTGTGAAAGTTTGAGATGTCTGTGGTCCTCAAAATCACAAGAACACAGAGAGGCAGAAACCCTAAGGTTCAAATTTTGTTCTGAATTGGCTGGAAATTAGGGGATTCAGCAGTGTCTGCTAATAAACCCAACACTGGCACTTAACTCCTGCAGCAGGGGCTAAGGCTGGCAGTGTGAGAAAGCTCACATGCAGACCTCTGTAGGAAGTCTCAGCTCCTGGAGTTTTAAGCTTGGAGGAGGAACACAGATTTATAGAAGCCTTTTGGAGAGGGAAGAATGAGCCATTTATTAGTTGAATTTTTGGGAGGCATCCAGGAAGACTGAATAAATGTATGGCATAGTAAAAATAGCTTGTTCATAGGATACTTGAAGCCAGAGAGTCAAAAGAGGCAATCTGGGACAGAAAACATAGCGACTGACTATCTGCTTATTAATAAGGAGATCTGGCACTCTCTGACAGCAGTTTTGCAGACATTCAGCACTTCAAAGGACCTACCAAGTTAAAAATCTTCAGCCCCCTTATGTCTGTCAAACATGCACAATTCAGCTGTCACAGGGGAACGCAGGTGCCCAGAGCTGAACAAAGGAAAAGACAATGATAAGAACCTACAGCAAAACTGCAATGAGTGACCCATTTCATGCCTTTCATCAAGGTTCTGTCCAGAAGACTCCCCCTCCAGGCCAGGGCCAAACCGCCAAATCTGGCAAGGGTCAATGCCCAGGTGTTCTACACATAGCTTTCGTACTAAATGTCTGATACAAAAGTATTGTGAAAAGCTTCCATCTTGCTCTCTCGGCCTTCACAATCTCCATTTTTCCTACATGAGAATGCTTCTGACACTCTCAGGGAAGCTAGTTTTGTTTTGACAGCCTAATAATTAAATAGTTACTGTAAACTTCCTAACAGAAGGAAGCTGGAAAAATTGTCTAATTTGCTAAGAGGACTGCAGTTTCAATTTGTAGGTTTTGTAACTACAGACCTGAGTTGGATTCTAGTACAAGAACCTATTAAAATACCCAAAGGCAAAATAACTACTCTGGGAGAAGAGGTCTTCCAAACTACCTGTAGGCAGTGACAGCTCAATAATATTTGATTCATCCCCTAAAGCATATTTATCAAGAAGAAATATCTCTGATGATATTTCCAAGAGAACTGGACATAAGGGATGACCTTCATAAATAAAGGTAGTCAAACCCACAGCAGGTGCAATGTATACATATATTATAGCTTTGTCTGTCTCTTTCTACCTTTTAAAAGAGAATAGAAGAAGAATGAGAAGATCCTTCTACTCATTGTGGTGGTGACTTTGAAACCTCAACCATTTTTGTTGATTCTGAATTTGCATTAGGAGCACCAAAAAGTTTAAATTAAACCCTTTTTTTTCCTGTTTCTCAGTCCCTTATATAAACCAGATATAAGATAAAGCAACTGAAAAAGGTCTGAAAAAACTAGATCAGTACACTAAAGGCAATCAATCCTCTCTGAAAGCAATGGTGTAATATGACAGAAAAAACTAATACTGTAAAAACAACTTGGGTCTGTATTCCATCCTTCCAGTCCTTAGAGTTAAAAACCCTTCAACTCTCAGCATAATTTAGAGCAGCTTCTGAAACTTTTAAAGTTCTCTAACATCGAGTAAAAATCACAGCCCCACCAGCAAGACCACTGACATTCTGTGATACTTATGTCTGTAGTGTGCTTCCAGCACATCTCCTCCCCTGGGGTATCTAGGAGGGATCAGTCACCTTAGCTCCTCACCTTAGTGAGGACCTTAGTCTTCATGGAAAAATGGAAATCGTCAGATCTCCATTTAGAGAATACAAGAGTAAGAAGAGCAGGACAAGATGTAGTTGAGGCACAGCTTATATACAACTAACACCAGAATAGAGGGGAATCACTTGGTGCTATTAACATGCAGCCAAACCCAGTTGATTCCATCAAAAGAGGCAGTATAAAGTCAAGGCCTTTATGCATGAAAACTTAAGATATCCAGATTCTTCAGAAAGCCATTAGATCATCTCCATTTCCTACTTTTCAGACCAAACACTTAAATTGTAGGCATTAAATTTGTCCAGAATTTATCACTGGTAATCCTTCATCACATTTCATTTTCAGGACAGCAGCTTTTTCTCTTTTTTTTACACACTGAGTAAAAGATATCTTATCAACAATAATACACACCAGAAATATTTCTTGCTTCTCTTACTCAGGAGTATGTGGCCAGACCTATTCATCCTATAACTAAATCAGTTGTTTGTAGTGTATTACCCTAGCTGAAGCATGGTCCAGATACAGAAAGCAATGTTTGCTGTCAAACATCCTCATTGTTTTTTCCCTCAAACTTCCTTCATCTCTGTTGTCACTAATTATTTTTAAACACTCAGGAGCACCATGATTATACTGTGGCTACAAAGGATAGCATTTTCCCTACTAAATTTTAAAGTGTTTACTGGGGTCTTAGGAATCTTCCTGTCTTTCTCTACTGTCAACAGCAAAGGAAAAACAGGTTTACAGGATTACACTACAACCCTTCAAGAAGTGGACAAAATGCTGTAGCTTGGACAGAAAACTATCCAGAAGACCCTGCACACAGAGAGATTATCAGTCATTCTGTATTATCATGGAAAGAATAAGAAGAACCTCAGGTCCTACAAGTGTGTGTTCTGGGTGTGGTTCTACTTGTCCATCGATTCATCTATGACCACAATAGTGGAGCACAGAGTTTATTAAATGCACAGAGTTTATTAAATGCACAGAGGATTATGACTTTTGAGTATCGGGGCTTGAAGGACACCTTGATAATTTAAAAATATGAATTAGAAAAATATGAAAAAAAGAAAAAAACAACACAGTCAAACACAAAATGTTTCAAGTAGCTAGAAATCATCAATTAGACTTAGTAAAAAAGATTGTGAGATGATAAAGAAGATACATTAGATGACACATTATCATCTTTTCATTTTCTCTATGCACAGTAGTGTGGAGGAGCCTATCTCTATTTAATGGCTAAAAACGACATCTATGTAATATTAATATCCTAACGTCAGCACTTTAGGTACATAATATAAAGAGAGAAATAAGAGATAATTCACTGTGTATTCACTCTCTCTCAAGAAACACTTCTCATCACATGCCTGATGACTTATATTAAAAGCAGAAGATCCTCAGTTTAGTACACCAGAGATTCAAGGGCATATAATTTTTTACCTTAATGCAGAGTATAGAACAGAAGATAGGAGAAATATTTCAGTAGTGTTACTATTCTTTCTTGAGCTAAATTAATTTCAGAATCTGCACTTGAAACATAGGACTTATCTTGGTATCTGATGTCTACCAAGTGCCCCAGACAAAACACCAGAAATACAGAAGACGTGGGATAATGGTTACAATCCATACCAGGAAGAGGAAGGATCACATTACATCTGAGAAAGAGAATGTCTAAGCAAACCTGCAAGGGACTTGAACTCTCCCAGGAATAAACAGTTCTGCACTGTCTGTGATAGTACTAAATTTCAATACAAAATTATGGTGAAGGATCAAGGAAAAAGAGTGCAATATTTACTGAAAATATTTCTTTGGTAAGTCATAACCAGTACATAAAATCATAAGATGATTTGAAAAAGTGATAAATTGTTCCTAAGGACAGATTAACAGAATGAGGAAAGAAAAAATAAAAACTATATCATATGTTGTCCTCAGCCTTTCTATCCGCAGTTCTAAGCAGTATTTAGCTGTACTTAGTCAGAATTCTCTTTCCTGGACTTCACTCCTTCATGTACTAAACAATCAGAGGCAGCTTCTGTGCACTGACTGAATCCCTTCTGACACACTCTTCTCTCAAGTTAATCTAAAAGTGAAGATATGGAAAAATGTCTTATTATGCAGCAGCAGTCAGCTTTTTGTCCTAGGAGATTTTTCTCTAAATTAACAATCATTTCAGTGGCTGAAATTCATTATTTTGTTCTTCTAACTCACTTGTTAGCACACACTTTCTTCTAAATCGGAATGAAGACTAATGACAACTTAAATGCCAGGAACAGTCTGAGAGGCTAAATTAAGTTCCTGCTTTCATCCAAACGCAAGAAAAATTTTGTGATTTCAGATGAAACTCATGGGTTGCTTGCATATAAGTCCCTGGAAATATCATAGATTCCAGTTAATACCTACTGCCAAATTTTGCACTGATTTACACCATCTGCCACCATATTAGACTCACTAGAATCTGTGGAAGATTTGGTTCATTACACAGTTTCATTTATTTGGTATCATATACTGCAAAGGAACAGAAAAAAACTCCATGTTATAAAAACCTTTAATCCATTCTTATAACAGCAAAGTTTAAACATTTTCTTTCATTTGTGCCAATGGAATTGTCATTATACAGATAGTAATTTAGAATTATTTGTTTCACCCATTATTTTTTTAATTGACTGTTTCCATTTGCACCTTAAACATTTAAGAACTTCTTAGTCACTTTTTTTCTAGTTTGAGTCACTGTTGTCAGACACATAGTGCTACATAAAAGAGATGTTAGAGACTTTGTCCTCATTTTTGATGTGAACACACTGTTGATTTTTCATTGCTGAAAAACACTTTGAAACATCATGATGATTCATAGTAGCAGACATTTATTGCAAAAATTTTTTGTCCTTTGGTGCCAACCAACTTGCAGTGATAATGGCAGATAGCAGGTGCCGGAGTTGTAGTGGTAGTTTTGAGATGTGTGATTCAGTTTAACTGGGTACTTTATCCGCTGGTGTCCTACTCTTTCACTGCTCTGCTATTGTCCCTCCAGCGGCACCCTCCAAAACAATTTTGTCAACTGCAGAAATCCAACTATCCATTTCAATTCTCCCTAAGAAAGCAGGGCAAATAAGCACCAATCTCTTATCCTCCTGCTGTCTTTCCAGAAGACTCTGAATATGCAGCACTTTCTGCTAATGCACTGAATTGTTATCTTCTGTGTAATTTCAATATTATGTGTCAATTCTGAATGTTAATGTTGATACTGAGCCAAGATCAACAGTTTCAGATTTTTAAAGATTTTTAACTTTTCAACTGCAGTGAACTTCATCTTCTGTCTTTTTTTTAGGTTCTGCTTATATCATGCTGAGTAATATTTAGAGCGCCTACAAAGATCTCTAAAATCAAGATTGCTAAGAGTAGTTCAGTCCCTTCTCTTCAGAATCACCAGATTCTGTCTTCACACAGAAATAAAACAGTCAAAAGGTACATTTCGTATCTAAACCTCCTACTAAAAGCTACTTTTCTGTAGTTATGCACTGAATACAGTCAAGCAGCGTCAAAGTGCAGATTAACAGGTGTCCTGGATCACATGTAGGTCTTATACATACAGCTTAGGAGACATCTAGTCCAAAGACAGATCTAGAGCTGCTCAGAACATGGAAAATTGTGTCATTTGGTCTGATGGAGATGACAGAATCTATAACACATTACACACTTAAATAGTAAGCCATAGCAAAGGATGCCCTCTTCTTCCCCATTTCACACATGCAGGATCACACACTAGAAGCTAGAAGAAGGCAACCCAATCATTTGAAGACATTGTTTGATCTCTATCATTGGAATTGTTTATGCATACAAAATGTAAGCCAGAAGAGTCAGCGGTGACTATTTCCTATAAGAATAGTGATTTCAGGTAAGATGAGGAATGCTTAACAGCCGTTTTACCTAGACATTTCTAGATATAAGATTTCACTGAATATGCCTAAAAAACAATGGGCATTCAAAGAAAAAGGAAAATAATTCTAACTCAAAAGAAGCCCCTGTTTTAGGTAAGTTCTCATAGAAGGCAAAGACCTGTGTTTCAAAGATCCATCCCTTACAGAAGATGATTGAAGACCAAGGCTTGAGAACATCTGCCAAATGGAGGTACTTCCATTTGAGAATTTTGGGATACCCATCTTGGAAAGCTAGTACATCTGATAACTTCAAAAACATTGCTAGTTCTACTAAAACAAGTGATTTGCATAACATAACCATATCACCCTTCCTTCGGAAAGCACAGTTGTGTTTTAAACACTAATATTTTCAGCTTTACATTTTAATGTGTGGTGACTATGAGCCAAGGCACAGTTAGGGCAAAGAAGGACAAATACAAGTGAAAATTTTAATGACCTATAAAAAGATATAAAACTCCATTTCTGTCATGGGTCAGAACAGATTTCAGAAGGAAAACTGAAGGGTTTTACTTACAACAGCTTCAGTTATTTTGAAAACAGTAATCATGAGAAAAGCCAACAAACATTGAGATGACAGGGGATGACCATTTTGGCTAGTCATTGTAAATGTGAAATCAAAAATAATTCAAAGGTGTTTTTTGAATTTTTATATCCTATAATGTCTTCCCATCTACTTAGTCCCAATAATATCCTTCTAGTCTCCAAGATTTCTGAAAGTGTCAGCTATAAGCCAGTGTGCTGTAAAAGACCTTCATTTGTATCCTTGGCTTTGGCACTGTACCCTGTCTGCATCCCATTCCTGTGATGAACACCTGCACTGACATTCCTTCTTAGCAAATAGATTTTGTTACAAATGATCCAATTATTGATTTTGTAGTAAGTTGAGTAAATTCTAAGTCTCAAATACAGTATGGTGGTTATGTTTCACAGCTCTCAGTACCTTATTGGCATTCAAGTTGTGCTAGCCCTCACTAAAATCATTCTGTTGTGACGTGAAGCACAAATACATTTTACTGTTACAGTTGCTGCAGTGCTGCCAATTATTTTAATGCTGCCATATGAGAAATAAGTGAATGCTTAGATGTTTGTTTCAGCAGCGGATTTTTAAGTAAAATCATTCTCTGTATTCTTTGCAGAATGTGCTTTGATCAGACAGATTCCAGATCACAGAATGTAACAAACTTCTTATGAGACAAGCCTCCCTTTTACAGACAGACGCAACATAGATGCCTCTTTTACTATTTTTGAGTAAATGTGATCAATTGTTGCCTTTTATACATGAAAATTAGCAAAGCCTGCAGCAGCAGATTGCAAAACAGACCTGATGACATTTTAACCACTGCTGCCCTATTTGTCAACAAAGACCATTAAAAATAGGAGCAGGGTGGTTTTTTTAAATCACGCACCAAAATATTAAACATCCTTTCTCTGCTCCTCCCCCCTTCCACCAAATTATTTCTTTATGGTCCCAAAGGGTGCTTGCATTTGAATGACAGATCCTCAGTCAGTCACATGCCACTAATTTCTGTTCAATAGTAATGAGGCCTGTCACATCACAGTCTGCTGATAAAATGCTAAACAAGATTGACAGGAAATCTAAGGAAATTTGGAGGTTAACAGGTTAGAAAACCTTGCCATGCACCTACTGAATCTCAGAGATCAATCTAACATTTTTTAAGTCACTAAATAGAGTGAAATATATCTTAGTTTTACTAAATACATTGAAGGATACAGCTGCCAGAAAGATAATCCAATATGCTTTATTCCCTGACTGTGGTGAAGGTGTTGGAGCTAGATGATCTCTAAGGTCCCTTTCAACCCAAACCATCCTGTGTTTCTGTGATTTGAGAGCACCTATTTCTTCCCATTCCTGTAAGAGAGACTGGGACCCAGAAAACATGCCAGATCAACTTGCTGGGCCAGACATCCTCTGCTGATGTGTGCCACCAACCCAAGATCAATGTCTGAGTGCTGCTCCTGCTAACTGTTCTTCATGCATTCTGTCACACAGAAACAGACAATCATAGGGGAATTGGCAGCAAATATGACATTAATCCTCAGTAGCTGAACTCTTGAATATCTACCCATAGTTTCTGATTGAACCTACATGGGATTTTAAGATACCATTTACTTATGCACTGATAACTCAAAACAGAGGAGATTTTTATGTGAAGGTGGTGACTGGGAAGTAGGTAGGCAGCCAGAGGCAGAAGCAGCTTTGGAGCTTGAACTGTTTTCTCAGCAAATTACTGCTCACAGAGAAAAGGAGAGAAGGGGTGCAGACCTGTCTTTGATATGTTTATCTCATAAACATTTTGTGAAGGTGCTCACTGATAATTTGTGCAGGTATGCAACCAAAAAAGCAGAGACCAGGGACAGAACTCGTTCTATCTCTTTTAGATAGCCACATGGCCTTTGTCCCAAATATTCATTCTGAGATCCTGGTATGACTAGTGGAAGAAAATAGACTTTCCTTGAGAGTACTTCACTTGACAATGGCATGGGTATTCAGGACTCAAACCTTTCAAAGAAAATCTCGAGGCCACTGGCATTTGATGACTGGCACAGGAACCACAGTGCATGAAAAAGTGGTTTGGTATCAAACACAATTTTTGTCTATTTCCTAACAGCAGAAGACACAACGGGTAGAAAGAAACCATCCCAAAGCTTTTCTTTACCCTGTATATTTCAATTCCTTCCTAGGGCAGTGTCAACCAGAGCTGCACTTGCTGACAGCTGTTGCCATTCATTCATGTTTGTTACACACATCTGCTGTCTTCTTTAAATTCTTTCTCTGTAATATGGATTTTTGTCCAGGATTTAGATTGCATTTCTGAATAGCTGGGCAAAGGGAGCAGAAGATTGTTTACAGCCTGCAGAAATGGAGAAAGGCTCTGTGCCGAAGTGAAATGAAGAATATTCTTGGCACAAAATCAACCTGCCATGGTGTGTTGTGTTTGCCTGCCTGCCCCAGAGCCTGACTGTCAGTGTGCACTGTGCAAGTGTATGTACTTCAGAGAGCTACTTCAGTTTACTCCTGGTGAGAATTTGCCCCCCAGGCTATAAAGTACTTACCAGGCACAAGATATATGTCTTTACCCACAGTTTGCTTATACGTTATATATCTTTCTTTATGATGTAGCATTGTTATTAAAAGGCACAATGAAAGTTTGAACAAGCAAACCCTACTATATTGTGGTGTCCCGCCCATATATTCTATGGCAATCCTTTCTGCTAGATAAATTGGAGATAGAGAAGCACTACATTATTTCTTATTTGCATCTGGTTTAAAAAAAAAAAGTCATCAATCAGAATTATGTAAATCCTATTCAAAGGAAAAGGAGTCTACTTGTTGAGATTTGTTCTGTCAGAGTGCATGCTCTATGTTGACATGTTTTTCCTGAATGACACAAGCTGGTGCTTATAAAACATATCAGAACCAAAGCAACACAGCGCAACTCAATCTTTACCATAGGACTACAAAGTTAATCCACCTTTGACTCAAAGGGTAGGTACAATTAACTAGACAGCTTACTTTTCCTTGAAATATTCCTTTTCTCCCATGCTTATATTTCCTGGAATAGATGATAGATAATTTTATGTAGAAATTAAAATGAAAAGACAAATGATAGTTTTCAAAGACACTCAGTCCACAGGTTAGTAGCTTAAGGGAACTCCAACACCCTTCTTATAAGCAGCTAAGATATTAACTATTTATCAAGGTAATGAAGTTTACCTCTCTGGTCAAGTAGGTATCAACCTACAATGCACATTTACTGCTTAAAAAGAGAGCTATTTTGACACATGATTTTAAAATAAACTGTTTTGAAAAAAAAGCAGACTGTTACAGATGTAACTTTAAAGGTATCTGATTACATGCAGCGCTAAGGTGAAATGCATAGCTAAGCAGCTAAGGAAAGAGAGCTTTACACTTGAAAAGCTCTCTAGGGGTTAAGACTCTGAACTTCAGCTTCAACCCTACAAACCTTTGGTGGAAATCACAGTTTAACTGTTGTACCCCTCCCTTATGTCTTCCTACCACACGACTCTCTCTTTTGGCTGTCCTATAGCAGCCATTCATGGCATTGTGTGGTCAAATTGCTATAGCTAGAAAAACAACGTTGTTGCTTATTTAACCCAAAAAGTTTGCTGCACTATCACTTGAGCAAGAAAGTTGTGCTGGTTTGGGCTAGAGTAGAGTTAATTTTCTTCAGTGTTTTGGATTTTTCATGAGCACAGGGCTGATATTACAGAGGTGTTTTTGCTATTGCTGAGCAGGCTTATACAGCCAAAGCTGTTTCTGATTTCCATACTGCCAAGCTGGTGAGAAATTTGGGAGTGCATTGGAGGTTGAGAGGAGACACAGCCAGAACAGATGACCAAGTGCCCAGAAAGTTATTCCAGACCATATGGGATCATGCTCAGTATATAGAGCTGGAGGTAAGAAGGAGAAGGAGGAGGAATTTTGAAGTGATGATATTTTTCTACCAAAGTAGCCACTATGTGTGATGGAGCCCTGCTGTCCTGGAGATGGCTGAATACCTGCCTGCCCTTGGGAAGCACTGAATTATTTGCCTGTTTGTGTGTGGGTTTTTCTTCCTCTTTTGAACTGTCTTTATGTCAACACATGAGCTCTCTCACTTCTACCCTTCCAATTCTCTCTCTGATGCTGTCGGTGGGGGAGTGAGCAGCTGTGTGGGGCTGGGCTGCTGGCTGGTGTTAAACCAGAACAACAGCACATCATCATAACCTAAAGGTAATCATCCAGGGTCCCTATCGAGCCCTTTTAGGTACGTGACCTGCACTCTGACTTGTAAAAATTGCCTACACAGGTGCTTTTGGAAGTGTATACATCTGACCCAAACTGGACTAATTCAATATAGAGATTCACATCTGAGCTCTTTGGCCCATGCTCTCTGTTACATTCAAAATGAGATTCATATGACTTTTTATGGCTCCTTCAGGACTAGATGAATTGAACAGTAAAATGGACAATCTGTCTTCACTGCCTACAAAGAGAGCCTGGGGTAATTAGCTCAGATGGACTGGAGATACCTACTTTTGTTCAACTGAAAAACACCACTTTTGCTCTCCATACTCACTGCTGCCTTGGATTCACAATCTGCTGACTGAATTCAGAAAGTCAGACCACTGTGTCCATTAGAGATATGTTTTTGCATAGCAATTCAGTAGAAACAACAAAGTGTTTGTCTGCTTGCTAAAGAAGAGAAAAGAGAGCAAGGTCTTGAACACTGAAAATCATATGTCAGCGACTGGGAACCAAGGCTAACCCTGAAGAAAACTGTGATGACCTGCAAACAAAACTTTCTCCAGACAGTCTGTGTCTAGGCTTCCCTGTCCCAGCATGTTTGCAGGATATTCAGGCACAAAATAGGACTTTGTTATACTGACTCTACTTTATGAACACCCAAAAGGGCTCTCAGATCTTAAACATTGTGAATGATGAAGTGCCGACACAGCAGAGGCATAGGAGTTGCCATTCAGCATGAGTTTTTTTAACCACTTCAGATACCCCAAACTTCAGTTTGTAGAACTAACCTGTCTCCATCAGTGAGTGAGATAGGATGGACTAACAGATTAGATTGAATGCTAATTTTCAGACGAGAAAGTGAGATTAAATGAAACCACCATTAAATGAGTCTCACAATTAATTTGCCTCAAGTTATGAGAAAATCTGTTCAAGGAAGTTGCAAGATGGATTTTAGCTCTACTATGATACATCCAGATCATTCGGAATCATGCACTATTTCTTAAACCATCATCTTCTTTTTAAAATTAAAAACTTTTGTGATGGAACTTACTTAATAAAAGATATACACCCACACACTCACACCAAATATGAAATCAAATTAATAAATTCATATATTTCTGAAAAATTAATAAATTCAGGTATACACAAAACACTTTCTTTTTAGAAGAGCATGAATTAATTTCATTAGTGTTTCATTAATAAGATAGAGGGAAATAAGAAACTCTTTTCTTACCTTCTTTATTCAACCAGTCACAAAAGGAACTAATAATTTTGTTGCTGTTTTTTTCCCTGTAATTTCAAGATTGTTTTTAACTGCAAGACAAAAAAACATTACCAGAATGTTCTCATCATCAAAGAAAAGAAAAAAATCCATTATTTATAGAAAAAAAGAACATGTTTCTTTTACACATTTCAAACCCCTGCCTCTTTTGTTCCTAATTGTTTCCACAAAAAAGGATTAGATAGGCTCTAGCATATTTCAAGACTACTTCATAAAGCCATTCTAATTTAGCTCTGAGTTTGTCAGCATTTTGGAAAAAAAAAGATCTTGCACTTTCTGAAAGACAATTGAAAAGTAAACTGGCCCAACATTGTGCTTATTTGCACTGTAGATTCTTAGAAAAATATTTATTTCTAATAGCACTTATTACTAACAATATCACATTTTAAAGACAAACTAGATGCTATTTTCAGATATTTCATAAATAAACCTGTGCACATTGAAGGGAGACTATGTGGAACAGGACTTAATCCTTATCTTAAGTTAGTAAATACTGTACCTATTCACTCCTTTCCAGAAAAGATGAAGCTCCCGGACAGACTTTCATCCAGCCATTCCCCAAGACTGCTGAATAAGAAAAACATCTGAGTAAAACTTCCCATCTGTGTGAGATAGACTTACTTTTACCTCCTGTTTTCAGTGGAAAGGTAAGCAGAATGAGATGCTGTTTGAATGAAATTTGTATAACTGTTGAGATCTAAAACCGAGCATCTAGTTTCAATTAATCTTCTGGTATCCCTGTATATTTCATGGTTTGAGGCCAAACCAGGGTTTTCTAGGCCCAGGAAAAAAAGAGATCTAATCATGGCTATACAAGTGAAACAGAGGGGAGCTTGACAGTGTTGAAAAATTAGAAAATAAATGAGCAAAGCTGTAATCCATCAAATAAAAAGGTCTTCGAAGAGAATATTATCAGTTGTGCAACTTATCAAAACCACTCAGAGCACATATATAGCATGAATGAAATGCAATAAGAACCAAATGATAATTGTGTAAAAGGTAAAATAAAACCATTACCATGTACACAAAAGGGGAGTTTTGGCTCAGATTCTTTGCACATGGGCTGGTATCTTCTGGTTGCTCACTGGTGCCAACACCACGATGTGTACACTTGTGACTTGCATGTTCTCTGTAACAAACCTGTGTAAAAATCCAGCCTTCAGTTCTGGTTGGATGACACATGGTGAGGCAAGCACTGAAGCAGAAAATATTGCTGCCAGGTAGCAAATTAATGACCAGTCCTGGAACAAAAGCAGTGCAATTTGTAGAGTGAGAGAAGAAAAGTCTAAAAAGAAGACAAAGTCTATGAATTACAAGGTGGCTGAAGAGAGTGACATTGATTCCAAGAGGAAGCCTGCTCATAGAATGTCAGAGACATTAATTTTTACAGAGCTGCAGTTGCATGAGACAAATTCTACTTCAAATATGTCTCCCTGGTAAGTTAATATAGGAGAGTTTCCCTCCATTTTTGTAGAATAAATAAGTAGATGTTATGCTTTTGGAAACAATGGGTGCAGAAGCAGGCAATGCTTTTACAGCCCATGTTGTGTATTGGCATACCATTTGCTTCCGAAAGAAACCTGCTGTCAGACAGAAATACAAAAAATAATCATTCTAAGGGCAACAGGATGCACTTTGTACCAAGTTATAACTCAAAATAAATATTTGCAGCAACAGGTAAGAAACTGATACAAAAGCAGCCTTTCCTATAGCAGTATGAATTGTGCTGCTTTAATTTTGTTAAGAATTTTGGCTGGAGGCAGTGGGAACATCAACTTTTTAATGAAAATTTAAAGTGTCCATAGCAGTGTGAAAATTCTAGCATTGTTAAATTCCCATATCACTTTTTAGCAGCTTGAAGGGAGAAAAACTTTCATTTTAAATGATTCTTGGTTAATTTTCAAAGAAATTAGTAGAAGAAAACTTCTGGAAAGTAATAGAATAGCATTACTTGTGCATGTTACACAATATCAAGCCTAGAAAAGTTGCCATAAAGTAATTTTTCTTATACCAGAATTATCCTGCTCATTTCAGAGCACTTCTCAGAGGCTCATGAATTAGGAACTGCTTCCAGGTAGATTAATATCTTCATGTGTCATGAGATGGTGTATGTCCTTCAACTTTGCCTCCTGAGGACATGGCCCATATAGAAATTCCTAGAGGAAATATGCCATATGAATTGATCACCTGCTTTAAGCTGAAGAGTGTATTCAGTCATTCTAATCAGCAAGGGACTGATCTCCAGATCTCCCCACAGTTAAATAAAAGAGAGCAAGAATTATTGAGCTGATTGTAAATATTTTGGAACGTGAGGAAGATAAATAACACTTTGTCTACCCTAAGAAGCATGGTGAAGAAATTACTAAACTTGAAGACTGTTGTGGTTTAGCCCCCAGCTGGCAGCTCAGCCCTATGCAGCCACTGTCTCACTTTCCTCCAGTAGGATGAGAGAAAACCAGAAGAGTAAGAGGGAGAAATTTCATGGGCTGTGATAAAAACAGTTGAATTGGCAAAGAAAATACACTCTCACAAGCAAAGCAAAATTAATACATTCACCCCTTCCCGTGGGCAGGCCATTCCCAGGGCAGCAGGGCTCCATCAGACGTCTGGCTTGGAAAGACAAATGTGTCCCAAATGTTGGGACACAACAACAGTTGTGTCCAATTTCCTCCTTCCTCCAGGTTTGGATGCTGAGCATGCCACCACCTTGTCTTGCAAATTCCTTTGGTTAATTCCTTGTGGTCAACTGTCCTAGCTGTTGACCACACAAACTATCAAAGCTGTTGACCCTCTCCAACACTGAACACAAATCCAAAACACAGCTTCATGACAGCTACTATGAAGAAATTTAACTCTGTACTAGCCAAAATCAGCACAAAGAGGCAATAAATCCTAGTAAATACTAGTAACAAGGGCAGTAAAGTTACATGTTCAGGGCTCATTCCTTTCTCTGAGAGGGAATCAATTGACTGAACTGCAGGGGGACAAGAGGGTAGGGAACTAATTACCCGCTGTTCTCTTGATGCTTTTATTTTTTATATAAACAATCCAACATTCTCTGGGTCAGAACCTAAACCAAAGAATCTTGCTTCCAAAGTAATTCACTGCCATATTCCCACTTTAGAACTTGGCTGATGGTCCTGGCAGCCAGGATAGCTCTGAGATACCATGATCAAAGACAGAAGCACTGGAGAAAGCAATATATCCTTTAATGACTCTATTGGGCATCTCTTTGTGACTGATTTTCAAGCTGGAGATCAAACCATGAAAATTCCATCTTCCACCTGTGTTAAGATGATTTTACATAATTTTTAACCCAAACCTGCATGACCTTTTACTTGTTGTTGCATGAGAATGTAGGGGTGCAGTGAGGCTTAATTTCCAAAAACTTTTATTCAAGACTATTCATGGGTTTTCCTTAAACATATTTCCTTCCAATTTGTGCCAACAAAAAAGACGTTCCACTACTCAAATTTCTAATGTGTTTGTGTTAATTTGCCAACAACAATGTTTAATCTCCGCCTTAAAGTGGCTAAAGAAGTGCGCATCTTCAGAGGTGTGTTGCTCTGTGTAGCACAGACCTGTTCTTTTAAAGATAAACTAGCTCTACTTGAACGCCATACCTCGGGCTCACCACATTTTCTAGAAAAGAATGAAAAAAAAAATCACAGCTGTCCTCCCCCACTTATTTCTTTCTTATTGTAGAGGTTTCTTATTCAATCATCTTCATGAAAGTGCCAAGCATTTCAGCCGTCCAGCCGCTCTTAAGACTTCCAAGGAGGATTGGAATGAGTCTCGTGGGGAAGGTTAGAAGCAGGCTAGAATACTGAATTTTGGCAGCCTCGTAAAGGAGAGGAAGAAATATGTACCTACTTGAAGGTAATTTGGAGTTAAGAATAATTTGAGGCCTTTGTAAACAATAGCATCTTAAATTGGTTTCCACAAAATTCTTTCATTTTTCTCTTAAAGCTTTTCATGACCAGATCATTTCAGCACTGAATGCACTACAATTTCCCTCCTTTACCCCTCCCCTGTGTCTCTTAGTGACTTTTGCTCAAATTATTTTTCTACTTTATTGTATATTTCAAAACCCATTGGTTGTAGTCTTCATTAGCCTTTATCTTCTCTGATTTTGCTTCTTTTGTCTAGATATGAGCAAGAGATTCAAGATTTTATATGAAAGGTGCCCTTTAGTACTAAATTGCTCACCTAACTTGTTATTCAAAATAAAATTACACTTCTCACACATCATGTGTTTAATTAATCATACCAAAAATGACACTATTTCAGTTTTCTGGATGTAAAGCAGTCTTGAACAGTGCAGAAGCAAGAAGCAAACACCAAAAACACTGATTTGTCATAGTATTTTAAGACTGGTTTTCTATCTCAAAAATTTTTTTGAGTAGCATTCACCCATTACAGTTTTGATGGAAGAGATGGCCAAAATAAGTTTCTCTTTCTTTTATTCAGATGCCAACTTCAACATTATCCCAATTATGATTAACATAGTAATGAAAAAATGACCTGTCATCAGGGATTGCTAGCCAACCTCCAATCATGAGAGAGATAATACTGTGACTGCCTTCTACAGATTATTAACCCAAGTTTCACAGCCAATTAACTCAATAGCTGGAAAACAAGCCAGTGTCTATCAGCCATTGAAAACCAAGTTCTTGATTTGAATTATTTTCTCTTGAGTGGTACTGTTCACAGACCTAAGCACCTAATGCAGGAAATCTGTATGCAGCCCTGGGCTCAGGGCCCCAAAGATGCAGTGGGAACTCAAGTCCACACAATTCAGCAGAATGCAAGGCTCCAAATACATTTATGGGATTTGTGGTTACACACCTGAACAAAAACCTGATTCAGGGAGGCTGCTGAGATGCCTGCCACTGCTATGGGATCCTTTAAGCTTTGATACCTGCTTTTACACGTGCAATATAACTAGGGGTGAGTGAAAAGCAAAATCTTATGCAAAATAGATAACGGGGCAGAATTGCCTCAGTCTTCAAGAATAAGACCAGTTATCCTCAGGACAACTGGCCTCCTGACCTGGTAGACAGGGACAGGGAGCTGAATAAACCAACCCCTGTAATCCAGGAGGAATCATTAGTGACCTGCTGAGACATTTAGAAGTTAACAAGTCTATGGGGCTGGAGGGGATTCATCCAAGCGTACTGAGGGAGCTGGTGGAAGAGCTCATTAAAACTGCTCTCTGTCTCTGTCATGAAATTAATGATGATCATTTATCATCATTCATGGCTAACCAGGGAGGAGGTCCCAGATGACTGGAGGTTGGCCCATGTGAAACCCATCCACAAAAAGGGCTGCAAGAGGGATTGAGGGGCCTACAGGTCTGTCAGCCTGATCTCAGTGCTCAGCATTACGGAGCAGATCATCTTGAGTCCAACCACATGACATATATAGGACAATCAAGGGATCCAACCCAGCCAACATGGTTTTAGGAACAGCAGGTCTTGCCTAACCAGCCTGATCTTTCTCGTGCAGGTGACCTACTCAATGGAAGATGGAAAGGCTTTGGAGATAGTTTATCTGGACTTCAGCAAAGCCTTTGACACCGAATGTCACAGTATCCTTCTGGAAAAGCTGGCAGCCCATACCTTGGACAGGTGCACTCTTTGCTGGGTTAAGAAGTGGTTCAGCCCAAAGGGTGGTGGTGAATGGTGCTGCATCTGGTTGGCAGCCAGTCACCAGTGGTGCACCCCAGGGTTCAGGGTTGGGCCTAGACCTGTTTAATGTCTTTATTGCTGATCTGGGTGAGGGGATTGAGTCCACCATTAGCAAATTTACAGATGATGCTAAGTTGGGTTGGAGTGTTGATCTTCTGGAGATCAGGAAGGTTCTCCAGAGGGACCTGGACAAGCTGGATCAATGGGCTGAGGTCAGCTGTGTGACCTTCAACAAGACCAAGTGCTGGGTCCCATGTTTTGACCACAATAACCCCAGGTAGTTCTACAGCTGGGCAACAGTGGCTGGAAATTGTCCCAGTGGAAAAGGACCTGGAGGTGCTGGTCAACAGCCAGCTGAACATGATCCAGCAGTGTGCCCATATGACCAAGAAGGCCATTGTCATCCTGGCCTGTATCTGTGTGGCCAGAAGGATTAGGAAAGTGATTCTCCCTGCTACACTTGGCACTGGTGAGGGCACACCTTGAGTGCCATGTCCAGTTCTGGGCCTCTCAGTTCAGGAGCAATACTGAGGTGCTGGAGCGTGTCGAGGGAACATGAAGGATCTGGAGCACAAGTCCTGTGAGGAATGGCTGAGGGAGCTGGGGGTGTTTAACCTGGAGAAAAGGATGCTCAGGGGTGACTTTATCACTCCCTACAACTGCCTGAAAGGAGAGTGCAGCCAGGTGAAGGTCAGTCTCTTCTCCCAGGCAACCAGTACTAGGACAAGAGGTCATACTCTGAAGCAGTGCCACTGGAGGGTCAGGTTGGACACTAGGAATAATTTCTTCACAGAATGGTAATTAGGTACTAGAATGTGCTGTCCATAGATGTAGTCAAGTCACAGTCCTTGGAGGTGTTTAAGGAAAGACTGGATGTGACAGTACCATTGTGTGGTTGACATGCTGGTGTTCAATGAGTTGGGCTTGATGATATTGGAGGTCCAAGCTGGTTAATTCTGTAATCCTGTGATTCTGTGAAGTGAAGCAGTCAAATCTGGGGTAAATTTCTTAGTCATTGGATGAAATAACTGATCACAAAGGTATTGACTGTCCTTTAACCCCTACAAAATGCAGTTCAGGCAGATCACAACAGTACATAACACACTTAATCTGCAATGAGAAAAGAGAACAATTGAGAGAGCGCTCAAACAAGGAATGTCTGACAGAGCCAGAGCAGAGTGGGAGAAAGCAAACATTATTACACAGATCTTTCTTGGGCCACATCAAGAGCTGGATCTTGATGCAACTGGCAGAAGATTTAAAAATTTGAGCTGGTTGAGTTTGCAAATTGTCATATTCCCCCATGAGTCATACTTTCTCTCTTTACCTTTCTTCTTGTTTGTGTTTTAAAATTACTATATTTCCTCCCCTGTGTGTCTGAAATCAGCATTTTGTCACAGCTTTCAATCACACTTATATGTGTGAATGTAAAGAAGAGCTTTGCACAGCCAAACTTGGAAAGGCAAACACTTTCAAAAGAAAAAGAAAAAACAAATTTAGCTGTTATATTCCTGTGTTCTTCACTGCTGACAATAATATTTGTCTTACCTCTGCTAGCAGAGCTTCCCCTGCAGTGAATCCATAATTGTAAATGCATTGAGTTTGTGTGGACAGATTTTGGTAATGGAGGACTACAGGGCTGGTTCATCTAAGAAGCTGCTAGAATTTTTTCTCATGTTTGACAGAGCCAGCACTAACCAAGAGAGACCATGAGAGACTGGAAATATTGATGTCTCAAGACATTTTTGGGTACATGTTTGTGGGGAAAGGGGCAGATGGGCCTTGCTCTGGTGCACTAATGCCCTGCTCCACAGTCACTAGCACTCTAGAGGCAATGCTCCAGAGCCTGCCTCTGGAGCCACTAACTTAGCTCCTAACTGGCAGTGAAGTTGATCCCAGGAAGAACGGAGGGGTAGGGCAAAAGAGTTTTTAAAGTTTAGTTTAGATTTCTCATCCAAATCTGATTTGATTGTTAATACAGAATCAAGTCTGTTTCACCCATGACAGTAACTGGTGAGTGATCTCACCCTTAAACCACAAGCCTTTCATGATATTTTTTCTCCTCTGTTCAGCTGATGAGGGTCATGATAGAATGACTTTGGTGGGCACCAGGCACCCAGACAGGGTCAACCCTCTGCAGTGCATTATAGAGATAGAGACCTTGATGATGGAGGAGTGCAAAACCAGTCAGTGCCTTTTCTTGTGAGTATTTTGTCATCTCTAGCATCAAATGACTCAAGTGAAAGGGCTTCAACTGCACCCCTTGGGACACAATTCCACAGTCCAATACATCTCCCTGTCAGGATATTTGCACAAAGATTCAGTGAAAAGAATTACTCTTACAACTCCATCCCATTACTCCTAGTTACCACTCTGCCTGCTGCACTACAAAATTTCTCTCACCTGCATCATTTCATTGTTGTGGTGTGTCATCCTATCTCCTCTACCAAGACAAACTCATTTAGTTACTTAGATCTTTCTTCATAAGTCAATCCCTCCTGACTACCTCGATCATTTTTGCTGCTCTTCCCTGAACTGCCTCAAATTTATCAGGCTTTATTTTAAAGCACTGGTGCTTAGAAATGAATGAAGCAAAGACCAAAACCTCATGTTTCACCTGTCCCACGGATGTACATAGTGCTCATTACAATTGGCTAGACAGTTGCGGCAGAAAAGAACAAGTTAGTCAGAGAATAAAGCTGGTTGAAAAAAAATGTATGGACATTTTGTTTCAGTGGAACTTTTTACATTAGTGCTTGTACATAGAGGAAGCAATTGAATTTTCCCCAGTTTTTGGTAAAAGTATACTTGCTATCTACCATATCTCTGAAATGATCTATATCTTTTTAGTCCGTAAACTAAAAAGATTCTGAAAATCCTCTTCATGGACAAATTTCAGATTCATGGCTTTTATTTCTAATTGAAAAGTAGGAAATCCATATTACTTCTGTTCCAGAGCAGTAAGCTTGTAAAATAAACACATTAAAGTAAAAATACAGTTTGGTCTTTATCTAGCGAAGAGTTTAAAAAACACTCAAATATGAGTTAAATATATGCAAAGACTCTTCTGGTCATGGATCCATGATTCTGAATCACCTTACATTAGACCTGATCCATTTATTAGCTACCAACATGAAAGCCCTTTGTTAATTTTTCTACCATAACAAATGCCTTGCAACCTGTGGTAAGTGGCAATTTCTTAGACTGGCAGCTCCTAATTTCCCATCTTAACTGGGCGAGGAGAAATACAGAACAGCTACATGAAAAAGCCTAAACACGTTAACACTGTATGGAAAAACCACACTCCTGTAATCCTCAGAAAATGGTAATTTGTGAATTCATGCAACCACAGATTACGGAAAAACAGCCAAGGCACTTCAGCTGAATTTGCAGCAATTTATATGAGCTTTTCCTGTAGAGAAAAGACTGTAGGAGGAAAGAAGTGGGGAGATAATAGGATGCTGGTCTTCATGCATGTGACCAAGAAGATGGAGACAGAAGATCACTTGGTAAACATTTTTATGAGTAAAGATCAGAACTAAGAGTTTTGTGAAATTGTTGTTCAGCAATAACCCTTGAAGCAGGATTTTTTTCCCTGTCAAGTACAAATTGCAGCTTTCCCTTCATCAGTCCATCACTGTCACTATTTATATTGCACCAAGCATAAAAGTTTCTTTATCTGTACAATACATAGTACAATACACCCTAAATTCTGAATGGAAATTCCTGAGTTAAACTAGATATCATATTTGGCATTTTCAAAATACTTACATAAAACCATACAATAAACACTTAAAAAGTGAAGAACATAAAAAAAAAGAAAGATATATCATCTTGATTTAGAAAATGGTTAAAATGTTCAGAGTGTGGCAATTTTTTTATTCATGAGAGTAAGGCTAAATCTGTATGTCTCATAAACTGCATATTTCAACCAACATTTTCCTTAAAAAAAAAAAAAAACCACAAAAAACCAACTAATGACAACCAAAAATCCCCATAAAACAAAATAAAACCCCCTCTTTTTATCCAGGCTGGAAGTTTTCAAGTGTGATTTCACAGTGTTTCTGCAGGAAACAGTTTTCCCATGACAGCTGGCTATAGACAAGGTGACATAGTCGGTTTCTTCCAGCTCTTATCTTTGATTCATTTGTCTTTCAGGCATGTCACAAGCTTTTCATCATCATTTCTGAATTATCCAGTGATCAGCATTAGTTCCAAGCAACCTCACATGGTCCCCAGTAGTTTTTTGTGCAGGCTGGATTTCTGCTTCATGTCACTAACTGTCTTTATTGATTGAGGAAGACAGACATGGCACCAGCACTTGCCCTCTCTGTTCAGAGCCACCAGTGAAGCCCCATGAAGACCCCCTGTAACTGGCAGACATGAAAGCATTTGTCCCTCTCTCATGACAGGTGCACATCTGAGAAAAGGTGATGCTGCATACTTATTTGCCAGAGGTCAGCGTGGAAGACATAAACACAATGTATTTATATGCATAATGCCTCAGCTTTCTAAAGCATTATTTAATCTATTTCCTTCATGAGTGTGTGCTGTGTTGAATATGCATGGATCTGTATAAAGCACTTCTGGAGTTTTCTCCTCTAAGAGGTCAGGGTAGTAACCTTGCATATACATAAAACAGTAATAGCAACCACCACATTTTATTATTGCACTTTCTAGCTTAAAAAGAAATGAAAGAAAAAGCCAGGCTGCTGTGGAGGAGATGGGAGAGCTGAAATGAGAGTGCTGGACCAAAATTACAGAGACAGCATTACTCTGGGCTTCTTGGGACAGGTGACCTAATTGCAAATTTTTGAAAGCAGCCTCCAGTTTTCAAATATTGGCAAGAGATAAAAACAGTCTGGCTCCTAGACATTTGTATAACTCCTTTTCAGCTGAGTGGACCTGTACTCAGAATCCCTGAGTCTAAAACATGTCTAAATCGTGTGCACATGAAAAGAGATTTAAAAAATATCAGATGGACACTGCTGAAAATATGTGCATTCCTTTTTTGCATCCTTCCTTTCCCAGGAGTAAAAAGAATTACAGAAGATAATCCATAAAGTTCACTGATGGTAGAAAACAGATTTCTACACTAAAAGACTGTTCACAGAAGTGCAACTTAATTATAGTTTCCAAAGGCCCTACTGTCAGCATGCAGTTTTGGCTGTCAGTGTCTTCCCACCAGCCAGACTATGTCGCATAATGGAAAGAGAGGTCAGCAGGAATCAGCATTCAATTCATCTCAATCTCTCTCACAGTCTCTGGGGTATCAAGATACATGAGACATACCTGTTATGAGCAAGAGCCTAGCAGTATCTGAAAGACACTTGGAAGCATGGAAGAAGCAGCCTGATACCTTCTAATTTGGTAGACTTTCTTTAAAGAGGTCTAAGAGAGTTACTGGCCTTTCAGAACAGATGTGACAAAAGGTATATGAGATGCTTGGTAGATATGAGGAAGAGTAAACTCTAGGTAAAAAGGAAACCATGAATGCAAGATTGTGAGGAGAAAAGTTTAATATGGAAGATCTGGACAGAATAATGAAAAGAGAAGTAGAGATTACTGCTCTAAAATCATATTGCACAAAAAGTCACTATTCTAATTATAACCCAGCTGTCCTGGATGTCACATAAACACAAAAACCCTGCATCCCAGAGGGGGTACATTCTACAAGATGATAACTCATTGTTAGTGTATTACAAGCAGAAGAGAATGAAGTAGCTCTGTCATTTTGGTTGCTCACTTTGCATTGTTGTGGTGCTTTATTTGGGGTCTTGGAACGTTCACTCTTGTACAAATATTTTGTATGTTTTGTGATGGTGTTGCAAACTTGAAATCAAAAAAATTCTGATTCTTGTTTAAATTGAATGAAATTTTCCAATCCCATCTTAATTTTTAATCTCTCTGACAGCAAGGAGTCAGAAATCAAAAGGAATGCTTGTCTTTTTCTCATTTGCATTTAACAAAACTGAGAATGTAAATAATACTGTGGCATGACTTTTTTTCAAAAGGTTTGAAGATGACTGAGTTTATTTGTTTTCAAGTTGAAGCTGGCATTGGAAAATATTTGCACCATTTTCCAGTAGGCTCAAGTCTTACATGATAGCCAAGAGACTGTCCATTAGCATTCTGAATGGACCTGGGGAGACTGACATGATGGTATTGGAGGTCACCCCGATGGTCACTTCAAGCAACAATAAGAGACATTGGAGTTGATGGGGTTGCAAAAGCTGACAAAACAGAATGCAATCAAGAAAACCGATGAAATCAAGAAGGCAGTAATGATCAGGGGTGTTAAAGCACCTGATAGGTCACAGGCCACAAAACAGGACTATGCTCTTTGATGCAGCCAGGAAGAAGTCATTAGAAATGTCAGCAATGTCACAGAAATGTCAGCAATGTCACCATTAGTTGTGTGAAATATTGTACAATGGAAGTGGAAAAGAGAGAATTCACATGACAGAAACAGGCAATATATTCAAGTTGTCTGGAGGTGAGTAGAGAAAAAATGGTGAACTGTTTGAGTACAAACCAAGGATCAGTGATCCATGGTAGATGCAAGTTAAATGGGGACACATCCATAGAGGTAATGAGGACAAAACTCCCTTCAAAACATGTCAAATTAAGGGTTTTTGGTACAGAAAGGCACACAGAACAGTTCCTTAGATTGTAGGGCACAGATGTCTTGTCCTACAACATATTTTCTATAGGTTCAAGCATGCTGATGCACAGAAAATAACATATGTCATGTGTGATTTATGTAAAACGTTAGTACCTATGGAATTCCAAAACGTAATTGAAAATACTGCAATATAAGTTTGCATATGTGGCAGTGAAACTGGTCACATCTATCCTAATATTTTATTTAACTCAAATTAAAAATAACTAAATTGGAACCAGTTTTCTGTCAGCCCCAGTCTAAATACTTGGATACATTTCCTTTAGTTATTGTTCACAGTTGCCATTTGGTCTGGTCATGAAAATTGTAGAAAGAAGGCAATGATGGGAGCAGAAAAGGAAGAAAATTAAGGACATTCCTCCAGCTGGAGGAATGAGTTAAGTGCATAGAATCTCCTGGAGTCTGCTGCTGTACAAGTAACTAACTCTAACTTAGTTTCACTTAAGCAAAATAGGATAAGAAAAGATGGATCCAGAGTCTGGTATGTATCTCCTTTCCTGTTAAAAGACTTTGTATACCCCTTTCATCTGAAGCTATAATCCATTATAACAACTACACTTTGAAAGACAATTTGAAAATTACTTTTGTAAAACATCTATATATCTTCACCACAAAATGCAGCATTTCTTTCATTCACATTAAAACCAGTAAATAAATTGCACATATATGTGCTCCTCTGCATCACTATTTTGAATTAGCTGTTCTTAAGTAGAAGTTATTTTAAAGCTCAGCTTGCTCAGAAAGATATCTTATTTTGATGGCATACAGAGTAGCTGGCACTGATTTAGAAAATCACACTGTAAAGACAAACAGCAATTTTAACCTGATTATAGCATCATGTGTTGTAGATTAGGTTTATCTTTAACAGTGATTTATGTAGAAATGTTTTTGTCTTACTGCAATATAGGATTTCTTGGATCCTGCAACAAAGATGGTTGCTACCCAAAAACTATATAATCCAAGTAAAAGTCAATAAAACCCAGACAACTAAGGATAGATAGATAGATAGATAGATAGATAGATAGATAGATAGATAGATAGATAGATAGACAGACAGACACATACAGAAGTTGTAGGAATATACAGCAAGCATGATGGAGGGAAACATTAACGAAACAGCTTTAGCAGCATAGGCAAGATGCTTTGTGTGGAGGGGTGTGATGCAGAGGAACAAAATGCTCTGTACATTTTTACAGGTAGTTTCTCCCAAATACAAAGAAAAGTATAGGAAATAGTCACAAAAGGTTTTTTTAGCTGTAATTAATGAATCAACATTATGAATCAGTGACAGTAGATATCAGCCAGTGGTAGGAGTAAAAATTTAATTAAAAAAAAAAAAAAAAAAAAAAGACTGGCCATAAAGTTTCTTTAAGATAGAGACAGCAAGAGTAAGCAACCATCAAGGGAACTGAGAGAGACATGATAGCTTCAAGACACAAACCAAAGCAATAACTTTTATGGAAAGAGAATTCAACATCAGCATGGCTGAGGCAAGGTCATATCTCTCAGTCAGAAAAGCATCCCACTGTAATTAATGCACAAGAGCCTGGAAGACAGTTTCAGTCATATGCTTGAAGGCCATGGGGGAAAAGTCTGAAATATGTTGCCATATCCCAGGTGGAAGGACTTACACTTCTGAGTTGAAGCTAATGCCCAAGTTACGCACCTGACTGATAGGATGCATGATGATGTAGTCCTGAGATGCCAAAACAACAGATGGAGCAGAAGAACTCTGGGACAAAATTAAAAGCTCAAGTCTGACCACACAAAACTTGGGGTTAGATATCCATAAGGAGTGTCAAAAAGGTGGATCTGCTAGATTGGACATGCTGGATAAGCCCAAGATAGGTTGACCGTCCTGCACAGAGAGCATTGATGCTGACAGATGCCCAGACACCAAATGCATAAGAGGAAAAACTGAAATTGAGAGGAGGGTATTTGTTGAAGGAGATGGCAGATCCATACAGCTGAAGTTAGATATGCTTTTGATTTTTACCATGAATGACATTCATTTAACACTGAAACATGTTTAAAAGTTCTGCAGTGAAGAGAGCCCAGACATTTTGATATCTCTCAGGATGAAGATACTGGTTAAAACACTAAGTTTCAAAATAAATAACAAAATAGCAATAGAGTGACAAAGAAATATCTCCTTGGAAACAAACTCAAATCAAATTGTTACAGTCTATATAAATATAGCATACAGTAAAGTTCCTAGCCACTGCAGGCTGTAAAGCACATTTTCTTGCTATCTGAATCTTGAACTATGATCAGGAGCTGATAGGGTAGATGCTGACATTTAAGACCCTAACATTTTCTTTTCCTCATGCCTATTCTTTTCCTTATGCTGATTTTGCTTATATTCTCAAATGAAATTGTTACTTTCCATAATTTTTTTTTTCTTTCAAAAGAAATCTTAGCTGACTGAGAATTTCTGTGCATTTTCTAACCTCCAGACCTGTTATTTTCATACTACTTTGGATGTTTCTGAATTTTTAAGTGTAAAAACTATATAAATTTCAAGTGTCCCTTTAAGGTATTTAGACCATTTTCTCATTATTGATGATGAGTTAAAATCCTTTTTGGAGGGTGCACTCTATGAGTTCATCTATCTCATTTATCTTGGATGTGAGTTTGTTGCTTTCATAATGTTATGGGCAATAATGCAGCTGTGCAAGACATTTACCAATGGTTACTAATTTTTCCCTTGTCTTTTTTTAAACTGGTGTGCTGAAGGCTAGGGGGATTTAACACTCCTGCTACTCAAGGAAATGAGAGAACTATATCCAGGGAAGACCAGTTTCCAGAATATTACAGAAAGTTTACATCATCAAGTCAGTTCAGTTGCTTGTCTTGATTATTTGTTTTTATATCAAGATTTGAGATTGCCTTATATTTTTTTCCAATACACAATGACAACTAACTAAGCTATTCTTTTATTCCCCCCCTAAAAATTCCCTAAGGAAAAGAAAAATAAGCAAAGATGAAATTTATGGTCAAAATGAGGATGGTATGCAGAGAACTCTTGCTGACAGTGGGAACTTCAAAAAGGATTACCTACAGCTCAGATGAGTGCCTTAATCTCCAAGCTATAAAGGGAGATTTTCTCACATTCCCTGGCTAGAGCACTCTCAATTTGCATAAACAGTTCAGTAACTAACAGGACAGCAGGAAAAAATTAGGCAGTGCAGAAACACCCACCAGGGTCTAATTACTGAAGTTCATTTCCTTCCTTTTTTCATTACTACATTTTAAGGCTTTCTCTTCATTCTAAAAAGAATGTATTTCACAAAAGATCTTAATTCTTGACTATTTGTGACTAACATCATTCATCAAGCTTTTTAACTCCACCTAAAGGCATAAAAGAAGAAGTATGAAATATATTCAGAAGCATATTTAAATACTTAATCCCAAGATAGTCATGTGTCATACTGAAGCCAAAGGAACACAAAGGAACATGCATACAAACGTTTTTCTAAATTATCGTGCAACGGATGTTAAACCTGGAATGTTTCTGAGAACAAAAGAGAATAAGCAGTACCATGATGCTCCCATTTATCCTTACTGAAGTCAAAGAAATTAGAGTTGCCAAATAGTAGAGGCTGGGATTTCTGTGGCTTCCTTAAGTTGTATCAGTAGGGCATAAAATCTTATATGGTTTTTTCCAAATTGGTACAGAGAAGCATTCTTTCCAATCTTTACAGTCACATTATGGCTCTGGTAACATTCCAATTAATCATTTCAAATCCCAGTTTTTTAGGAATGTATGTTCACGTTAAGATCAGTGAAGAGAGAGCATCTCTAGATAGTTCTTTGAACATAAGATGTGAATTTCTTTGTGAGAATGCCTTCCCCTCCCCAGTGACTGCAAAGGGGCTGAGGCTTCTTGGTTAAATTGAAGACTTTAATTCAGGCACTGCTACATGGTGCCAACATTCAGATAGGAAAAGCCCTAAAAATAAAAAATAAATAAATCAATAACATAAATAGATAAATAGTCATTTTACCATTAAAACAAATTAGAACTAGAAGTACATTTTTCTAAGGATCATTCATAAAATTGAGAGACCACAGTGTTTTAGTTGAAGCTTGATTCTGTTCCTGAAGACCTAAATACAAAAATCTTCAAATTACTCCAGTATATATAGGATTATGCCTCTAATGAGACATATCCAGATTAACAAAGCATACAAAGGCAATTAATAGCAATTTATACCACTAGAAACTACAGATCTTCGGAGAAGCAAAACCAAAAAGAGCACTTTTTTGTGAAACATTCTGTGATTGGACTCGCTCTGCCAAATTCAGTTTTGTACAACTCTCCCTACAACCAATATAAAGTTTATAGTTAAGTCCACAGACTTCACACCTAGTGAAAATGCTTGTGTTAAAACCCTAAAATCCAGACTGAACTAATTGATTATCTTTACCAAGGCAAAGCAAGAAGCTGCAAAGCTGTAAAGCCAAAGAAAAGACAGGTCAGCATGAGTCACTGGTATTTGCATAATCAATTTTTCCAGCACTAGCAAGTTTCTCTGAATTTTAGACAATAACAGGAGGCTACCAAGTTGTGTTTTGTATCTACATGACTCAGAGCTGCACCAAGTTGCTGTTTTTCCTTTTGTTTTTCTTTTCATTTTTTTCCTCTTTATATATTAAATAAGACAAAGGAAAAAAAATATAAAAAAGTCATCACCAGAAATTTGGGGGCTATAAACAGAAATTATTTATAAAGGCCAATTAAATCACATAATGCAATTTCTATTTCTCAACAACATTAGAGATACTCTCTCACTGACACATGAGAAAGCAGATTCTTGGTTTTACTTCCAGTAAGGACTGCAATGCACCTGCATTTCAATAATTACAATTGGCTATAATATTTTATGCTTATTGTCCAGTGGTTCACCGGACAAAAAGACTCAGAATAAAAACCCCCACCTGTTTCAAATGCAGTAATTATATTTTGGTTTACATATATTGACTAGCTTAATTTTCACTCAGTTGGAAGTTTTCCCTTTTTTAGACACCTAGTGGAATTTCAATAACTAAATTAGCATGAATTATTGTGAATAGACAATGGAAAAAAGCTTACAATTTTTGAGACCAGACAAAGTCACTAAACCAAAACAGAACTGTTTTTCAATATGTATATTTTAATAGTGAAGGTTTGGTCTCCATAGCAAAAAATAATTTCTGGGTCTATCATCAAAGAGAACTGTCCTATTGGTTTTGTTTGGTTCTCTTTGGCTTTTCTTTTGGAATTATTTATTTTTATATAAACAGGATCTCTGCTACAGAGTGTGAGAGGTCATGGCTGTTACCCTAGTCTCTGGACCCTGTCTTGAGGAATAAATATTTCAGGTCTCAAACTTTGTTGTCTAGTCCAACTGAATCATCAAACCTGCAATCACTATCAAAAGAAAGAAAGAGGCATCTCTGAGAGGGATTTATCAAGGTTGCTCTATACAACCACTGTAAGGTGCTGGGAAGTATCCTCTAGAGAGGCGTGACACACATCCTTTACTGTGGAAAAAGTACAGACATCTCAGAAAAAATATTTTGTGTTTAGCTAGCTAAAGGTAGGTATGATGAATCCCACCATAAAATTTTAAACTGCTAGGTTTTCTGCTTGGTACAAAACCAGGTATTATTAGGATAAATATGATAGTTCAGAGTCTGATCTAGAAGTACAAAGACTACAGCCATCCCAAAACTTTGGAAGCTGATTAGGATCCCACCATAAAATTAAAGCCAACTTCTACTTTAGGAATCTGCAGGAGCTTTCACTGGAGGTCATTTCTTGAGTTCATGCTTCTTCATAGTTCACAGATCCTTCAGATTTGCGCAGGTACCTGCAGGTAGGGCAGCAGCTGTAATGCAGTAGGGCAGCAGCTGTAATGCAATTTCTGACTTAAAACCATAGTTACTGTAAAAATTTGAGGCCATAATAACAATGTATGCCTGACTTCTAAAACAAATACATGTTCAAATCTTCATAAATATTATAGTTCATTCAAGTGACTCTGCATTAAAAAAAGGTACCCAAACATGTTTCTGCCTCCATTTTCTCTGGAAAGATTTCTTTGTTTTTCAGGGTTCATGATTCATTAAACTGTATGCATATATTTTCTGGAGCTCAAAAAAATCCATGAGTAAGCTTGAGGAAATCAAAATTGATTATCAGTTGTCACAATCAGAAAATAAAACTTGTATTAGCCTTTGAGACAAAATTATAAAAATTATTAATAATTTTAGAATTATCAATAATACCATCGATAATTACTAACTATATATATAAAAATCATTATTAATGATGAATAATGTTTAATAATGCTTTAGAGAACACAGTCTCAAGCTACATCTGGGAAGGTATAAGTTGGATATTAGGAAAAAAATTTTCACTGAAAGAATAATGAAGTTCTGGAATGCTCTTCCCAGAGAGGTGATGGAATCACCATCTCTGGATATGTTTAAAAAAAGGCTGGACATGGCACTTGGTGCTATAGTCTAGATTCTGAGTTAAGGTGCTGGGACATAGGTTGGACTCGATGATATTAGAGTTCTCTTCCAACCTCATTGTTCTGTGATTCTGTGATAATAAATCATTTTAACAATTAACAATATCAATACTTGGTTTAGTTACAAAAGACTCTCTATCAAGCCCTAGAAACAAATTCTGTGTCATTTCCCTCTCATGAAGCACTTTCAGAGAGAGTAAACCAGTTCTCAGCCTTTAAATGTTAACTCCCATCAATACCATGAGCTAAGCTGCAGGACTACATATATAAACCTTCTTACATTTCCTTTTGGGATGGAAAATAATTGTACCAGAAAACACAGGTCAGAAGAAAGGGCAAATATTCTGAATTTATCAATTTCTTGTAACCTTTCTTTCTCCCTGAAACAGAGGGAGAAAATGCAAACAGGTATTTTCTGTCACATGTGTGTTTTGATAAGAAAAAGCTGTTATCTCAAAGATAGCATGTATGAAGTATAAAGTGGTTTCCAAGGAAACTATTTTTCAAATAGTTCTCTTGCCAGAGAGTCATTGTTTTTATTGGCATCCATCTTTCCCACGTACACCCTCCTCCTTTAGCAGGATGATAAAATCCAAATGTTTCCTGATTCAGGGTTTTGGCTTTGGCTATCACACCATCTTTAATGACTGACTGCTCACAACAACATACAGAAAATTGCATATCTACTCCAAATCCTTTCTTAGTGAATATAACTCCACTGTCCTGATGCAAACATTTCAAACCACAGACATAAGTAACACTTCAAGTATTCAAGGAAAACCCACCTCCAGAGTGGGCACCAAATCACTTAAAAATGCAAAAAAGTCTGAAGTAGATACCCAATTCCAGCTAGATTTTCTCTTGTTTCCAGTTGGTTAAAAAGGAAAGGAAAAATAGAAGAAAGATTTATAACAGTAATAATGGATATACGTTTCTGGTTAGGTAATGGCCAATTAGAGCTCTAATGGCCTGAAGTAAAACAATAGCTTTTTACTTTTTCAGATCAGGTATAATCTGACTTGCAAAGAGCAGCAGTTAGAAAGCTTCTTGGCATCATTACATGGCTAAATGTACTTCATGACCATCCATGGAGAAAAAGCTCCAGAACTCAGCTCTGAAATTCAGAGGCACCTGTGTTCAAGTAGGGAATTACTTCTATACAGAAGTTTATGTCAAATACATTCCTGAATGCTGTCAAGGCAATACTATCTCAATCAGATGAGTAAGCCCAACTTCCAACCTAGCAGGCAATCCTCAGGCTTACTTTCTACAGGGTCTTGGTGATGCAGTTCCATTCCGTATTTAAAAAGATCCTGTAAACTTGCAAGTAAAACACTTAAGCACGTGCTTACCCTCATGAGCTGACTTATACACAGCTTTCAGTGATATAACATTTGACAGAAACCAAGCAGATGGTTCTGAGTTTTGTTGGATGATGGCCTAGATGCTTAGAAAAATGTTGGTAAAGTGTTTCACAACTATCTTTAAGCAATTTTTGGCTTTAATTCTAATTCAGTATTTTTTCTTTAACCAAGTGTTTCCTTCTTCTACATTCTCAGACTCCATCAGCATCTTTTCACTTTCCCCAGAAGTACACTGCTTTGCAAATTGCAGAGAAAAATATATTAATTATTTTAAATTTTTTTTAAATTATTACAATTATAAAATAATATGAAATTGTGCATCAAAAATTTATTTTAGTTCTGGTAGTCATATCCATAGTTTGGCATAGGAGAGGGATAGATTGTATCTTTCTGCATGGCCGTTATTCATTATTTCAACACAATTTTATTTGTGAATTTTAAATGGCAGATTACTTCATCTAGACATTAATGACAGAGTGTCATGCTATCAAGAGGTGTCCACTGAAAAGCTGGGAATTTGGTGTTTAGACATTAATGAGAGAACTCTAATAGAGATATTGTTGATAATTTTATCATCACTACATCCTTTTCTTTTTAAATGCAAAGTCATATAGAGTTGGGGAATAGATAAACAAAGACACTAGGGATATGTTTGTGGTGGTATAGCCTCAGCTTACAGTCAACCACCCACACAGCTACTCACACATTCCCCCACCTCACCCCAGCAGAATGAAGAAAATAGGAAGAATAGGAGCAAGAAGACGAGTAGGCTCAGATAACAATGGAAAGATAATTTAACAGTTTCTATTACCAGCAAAACAGACTTGGAGAACTTAATTTGTTAACAATCAAAATAATGTAGCGCCAGTTTAGGTATTGTTAAACAGCAATAAAAAACCTCCACAAATATATAGACACTTGGAAAACACCTTTCCTCTTCTCCATGCATCTGTTTCACCACACACACTTCTCCACCCACCTTACTGCTGTTACAGGCTATATTCAACAGCTTCAGTGAGGCAACAGGAGGTGCAGGTGGTCAGGGTCAAGACACAGCATTTTCTCTTCATTGCTCCTTTTTTCTCACACAATTTCCACACACCAACATGGGGGCTCTTTGGGTTGTAGGACAATAGGGGAAGTATCTGCTCCAGTATGGGCTTATGTATGGGTCCTTTGTGGGATGATCTTCGTTCCATCGCAAAGAACATCCTTTTCATCCTCTCAGCTTGGTGCTCCTTCTGATGTTTCTTACTGTTTCATCTTTTTCCCTTCTTCCTCTGTCTGTGTGGTGTGCTCGGCTCTTTCACAAAGACATTTACAGAGAGGGGCCTTCAGCTTTGTTGATGTGCTCAGCTATGTCCTTGCAGCAGTCCATTGCAGACCCAGCTGGAGCTGTATGTGTCTGGCATGAGGCAGCCCCTGGCCACAGAGGCCACCTATGCAACCCCTAGCTACCAAAGGCTTGCCACATGAACCCAGTTCAACATAATTTCTAGATTTTCTGGGCAAAGCTAAAAAAAATCTCAGCCCTAGTGAAGTCAAATTAGTTTATGTGTATATGTGTCTGTGAGTACCTCTTTGGCCCTGAGAGTGCTTCCAAAATCCTGGCTCAGGGCCATGAGGGGTTCGTGTCTATCTTGACTTCCCATCAGGCAGTTCTCTGGCAGAAATAAGGTACAATTGCACTCCAGTTTCCCCACAAATGAAAATCAGGTATGGGTACCTAGCACCCTTCTAGAAATACCCTCTTTGGATGATATGGACCATACTACAGCTGTGCACTTCCTGTAGACACATTCCATGCAGCCTGGAGAGCAGGCTCAGAGTTCCTTTTTTGAACTTTCCCAAAATCTGCATCCAGGAACTCTCTGCATTTGGTTGCTGTTGATCTCTCAGACAGCTCTTCAGTATTCAAAGAACACTATTTGGAGACTATCCCAACAAGCTGAAGCTTCTATTTCAAGTGGAAAGGAAAATAAACATTGCAGATTCTCAATAAAAAGAGGGAGGGTTGAGGAAGGAGCAGTTTCTTGGCTCAAGTTTTCTGTCAGAACTACAAACAGCCAGAAAGTCTCCTGTAGATTCATGCAGGTGCTGAAGCCTATCCATAGAGGTAGTCCACTTCCAGACCAACATGTCTTCTTGTGTAAGGATTTATTCAATTTAACAGCCCACCTCAGTGGCATCTAAAAGGGGAAGCAGCGTCTCTGGATCTTGGGTCTGGTGTATAAGCTGGAGGAAAGATTGTGCAAAGTTCCCACATATTTGGACTTCAGGAGAACAGAATGAAACTCAGGTTCAATGTCATCATGGATTAAGAGAGGATGTTATGAAAGAAATCTGCTTTCAATCAGTCTATTCTAATGAGTTGGAAGCATTTTTAAATTACCCCATAATTTATATGTTATTTGCTTAATGAAGTATTTCCTTATGAATTGCTAATGACTGTTGTCAGGAAGACATCTAAAATACAGACTCATCCTTATCTGACAGTATTTCTATATATTCTTACCTTAGTGAAAAGAGGCAGCCCTCCTCTTGCATCTCTAACCCCAAAACAGGTAAATATTTTGTAAAGTTTACATTGCTTTTGTTCTTTATAAATTAACTTTTGGGAAAAAATAAAAAACAACAACATCCATAAACAGCCTTAACAGTTTTTTTAATATTATTATCTAAATTCTGGGTAGCATATTGAAAAGGACAATATAAAGACCATATTGGTGCTATTTTATCTTTTTCTGGCAATTAAGACTAAAATACTTTTACAAAATTTGATCTTCAGATAAGATCCTCCTCGGATCTGAGAACGCCACTGGAACACCAGCATATGTGAAACAAAAGAACTAATTGCATAATTACTTTGCCCTTTATGTCTCCTATTTGAATTCCTCTGACAATAAGTATGCTGACTTTGGGCAGCTGCTCTGTCACTGCTTGGGGATTTTTGTTCATTACTTGTTTTTTTTTAATGAGAACTTCTTTTTCAATGAGTAGCTGTTTCTGCAGGTTCAACTCTCAGATCAGTAGGCTGAGCTGTAACAGGAAAGAGGTTTTCTGTTGTACCAGGCACTAGCAGGTGAGCTTTGAAATTAATTCTTTTTTTATGACTTTACTTTTTCTTTGACCATACTTTTTTCCTGTTGTTTTATTATCTTTGACAGGCTTTTTAGTGTGAGTCACTGTTAGTAACATACAAATCTTAACTGGAAAGGCTCACCTCAAGTATGAGAAGAAAATGTTTCCCTTGGCAGTTCACTTTTTGTTTTTCTGCTGAAAAGACTTCAAACCACCTGGTTTGTGCTAGTTGTGTGCTTGTGCAGCACATTTATCTTGGAAAACAGAAGTACTACAGAGGAGTAAGCAAGAAAAAATATATGGGGATGAGCTGTTTTGCTTTTAGAGGATATATTTTTTTTATTTGTTTCATTTATTTCTTCCTTAGTTTCTTATAATCATGGAAACAAAAGGTTTATCTGTCCTTAAAAAAATTACTAGAAACTGTCATAGAAACCTTTTGTGCTAGGATCAGCTGTGGTTCTGCACAAAACTTGAATGGAATCCTCAGTCCTTACTTTCCTTATTTATTTTTTTTTTACACTATATAGTTGTTGATCCTCTGGTGGGCTGTGTCACTTTTCATAAAGTCCATGTCTTCAAAGGAACTAAATATTACAAAATCTGCAGTGGTGTTCTTTATTCCAAGAAAATAGGTTGTATCTCCAGACAAGGAATAGTATTTCCTCAGCGTTTCTGCCGTACCTTGCCTACACCCTTCAAGATTTACAGAGGCACAAGGAAAACCAGTGGTCCATAAATAGCAGACAGGATACAACTGTGCTGAAATCCCACCAAATGCCCCTAAGGAAGTGGTGCATGCTTCAGCTGATTCTTGTCTGCAGAGCCAGTACAGCTCCGTGCTGCACAGCTACGCAGGGTTCAGTGCTCCAGTCTCAGCAGCTGCCACATGGCAACCACCACAACCCTCCCCAAGGGCATGATCAGCTTGGTAATCTCTGTCTCAGACCAGACACCGAGTTAGTTAAACAAAAAAAATTATGCAATTTTTTTAAAGAGGATTTCTTTCTGCCATAGCTGGATTCCCTGTGGGCTGTGTAAAACTCGCACATTGCTCTTCCCGGAGTCAAAATCTTCCTCTTCTCCCAAAGTGTGGCAGCTACATTTGAGAATTTGGGGATTTATTGCAAGGCGTGTGACAGACAAAAATGGACATGGTGCATATTGCTCCTGAGGATTCAATTTCCAGTAATTAATGACAGTTGTTAACAGCAGTTAGCTACAGACGAAGTCTATGGAAATATGCCCAAGTTTAAGTGTTGGTGAAATTAAACATGCTATTAAACATGCTAATCACATTCTCCTGCATTTGGAAAAAAAAAAAAAAAAAAAAAAGGAAAAAACCCAACCAAACAATACAACAAACCAGCCACAAAAATCAAAAATCCTACATAATATTGTCAAAGCAACCTAAATCGTCCGTGAACAGCAGGTTGCAATTCAAATATTTACAGTTTAGCAGTGGGTGTGGGTTTGCTCTAATACATTGTCTTGGGACTTAATGCAAATTATCTGTTTCCAGATGCAAATATTTTGCAAATCTTTAGAGAGACAGGCTTAAAATGTGGAACAGTTATCTCTGCATTTCATGCCTCCTATATATCACTTCTGTTTTATGGAATTTGTTTCTGTTACTTACCTTTACTTCTAACCTCACAAAAGAGCCAAAGAAATGTGAGAAAAGTTTTTACCTGAATCCAACAGTACTCCAGCTATATAAAAAAGTGGATGTTTTATTGCACTATGGAGAAAAGAAAATATTTTAGGGGGGTTGAGTTATGACTTCTCTGAAATGTCCATAAAAAATTTCTGTTGCCTGCTGCTAAAATATTTCCACTCTCAAATAAAGCAGATACAGCAGACAGCGCAAGGACACAGGAGTTAGCTACCATATATATAGGCATGCAGCAGCAATCAAAAGGAGCTCACAGAGCAGTTGCATCTGACAACTGGCTGGCATTGTATTTACAACATACAGAAAATTTGAAATGAGCAAGGGGACCCAAACTTTGACAGAAAACTGACTTCTTCTGAAGTTTAGAAATTAGCAAGTCACTTAGAAAAGAAAGAGCAATCGTGGATTCTGCTGTATTTCTTATTTATAATTACAACCAAAGCATAAGAAACAGACCATGAAAAAGCTGCTCTTAAAATACAGTCACACAGATCTGAGACAGCCAGAGGAGAAAGCAGAAAGCTGGCAAGAAAATGTGTGTATATCTTTCCCCCTATTGCAGGGACAACAAAATGGAGATGGTTTAGTGAGGATACATACTGCTCCGTTGCAGCCAAGGAACATAAATAGAAGAATGTCTCTAATGGGGCTACAAAATAGATAGCTGAGGAAGGATACAAGAACAGGGTAGCTGTAGACTGATAATTTGCAAGAATTCTTTCTCAGCATAGAACAATTTATGGCTTGGGAATTCTACAGCTTCTTTGTGAGAGAGTGAATGTAAGGCTGCTTTCTGCAGTGCTGTGCACAGGGTGTGGTGGGCAATGCCCTCGCCTCCAGACTGATTCTCTCTATGACAACCCACACTCTGCCTGTCTCCATGACCCAGCATCTTCCTGCATACTTTTCTCTGGCCTTGAGTACTTCCACACACACTGCAGAAAGTCCTCTGCCTGAGAACTTGATAAGAAAATAGGCATTTATTTAGTCTCAGCGCTTCTGTGGAGGAAGGTATAAAACAGACATAAGGTTAGAGGCTTTGCCCTATAGCTATCCAAGCACATTGACAGGAACTCAGAGCAGCAGATACACATGCAGACCAATGGTGGATGGTGCACAGAGCTTTCACGCCTAATTTTTGTGAGGGTCATTTCAGACAAAAGATCTACAGTAAGTCAGGAAAAGTGAGTCAGGGCAGGGGCTGTCATCCACAATAGTATGTAAATATTGGTCCACACTGAAGGCAGTTCAGGAAGAGTAGAAATTATAAGAAAAGGAACAGGGAACAAAAAACAAAATGTCCCGCCCACTAACACCCACACCTTGATACTTTTGGTTCCCATGGGTGAAAAACATAAAAACAATATGTGGTAGCACTTAAAAAGACTCAGGGGAAGGCACCAAGGAAACTCAAGGTACAGAATTACTTCCAAGGACAAGGTGAACTCTTCAGCTGGCAAAGAGACATCCTGAAAAGAGATATAGGTGAAGTTTTCAAAATTCAAAGAGCTTCTGGAAGGCCAAACAAGGATTGGACCCTCACAGTCTCATCCAGCACAAGAACTAGTGGCCCTAAGATGAAGTTAGTCAGAGACAGATAGAAGCGAAGATAAAGACTTCATGCAACATGGTAGAACTGGTTGGTGGAATTCCCTGCCAAAGTATGTCATGAATGCAAGAACTTGGAGGTGCACTTGACCTGTTGAGTCCTACCAGATCAAATTCAACAGGCTCACTGAATCCTGGCAGGAGAGAATACCTGGTATCTGGGAACATATAAGGTGAAGGATGCTTGCCTAGTTTTTGTTCTTCCCTATACACTCATTATAGACAGTCTATTGAGCTAAATAAAGCTTTATTCCAAAGAAGCAGGGCCATTGCACATGAATTTTATGCTGTGACAATTTTTTTCTCCTGCATCAGTTCATTGACAAGTAATAGGAAAGAGAAAAGAATCAAGAATGATGGACAGGAAAAATATTTTCTTTCCTGGAATTCTGCTATAGGAAATGTTAACCGGAATACTTTGAAAGAAGGTAAAAGTATGTCCATGCTTTGCCATTTGGAATATCTTAGGACGACTAAGACACAGAAAGGACTATTTGGAAGTTGAATTCTTAAGACTACATCTGTTTCCAGGTGCTCAGGGGTGCAGAATCCTCCTTCTCCAATTTTGGAGGTGGCAGCTTTATCTCAGTGTAAATACAGTTCATTGACTAAGAAGAAAGAGGCTTTTTTTTTGTTTTTTCCATGAACAAGCATGTTCTTTTCCATTCTACAGCATGTTAGACCTCAGCCCCAGAAGCTCACACATGCTGAAAGGACAGCACCACACAGGGAGACTGCCTCTTGCTGCAGACAGGAGACCATTGGATGGCTGCCCTAGCACTGCCTGGATGCCTTCTACTTTTACAGCAACAGAGAGTGCCATATGTTATGGCCAACATTACTGACACCATTCTCAAAAATATGGTGCTAGCCAGACCGGCACTGATGATTTTTTTTGTTCAGAATGCAATGGAAACTCTTGTGAGTAATGCTGTTTAAGCATCAGCTGTCATAATTTAGGAATGATGCTCAAAAGGAATGTCACTGAGGTATGGACCAGTTAGATAACTGTTCTGTGACAGTGCCCTGAAATAAAATTAATGTGGAAGACAAAAGGCAATAGGTGTTCTTTCCAGTGATCATGATGTCTATAAAATCAGAAAGAAAATAAAACATCCCAATGAGAAATGGAAGGAGGGGATGGAAGCTGGACAGGATTACAGCTGCATCACAGAGCAAGGAACTGTACAGCTGCAGTGTTAGACGGGGGGGTAAAGACCTCTCAGCATACCTCCTTCCCATGCCTGTGTACTTGCTCCCAGTAAGTGACCTACTGCCATCATCTAAACAAGAGGTGTTGATCCTTACTCAGGAGAATCTTTCAGTAGACAGGACATTTTAATAATCAGGTTAAAAATCCCACTAGGCTCTCAAAAATATATGACTGTACATATAATATGAGGCATTGTTCCGCTGCCCGACATAAGGAAGGTTGTGAATAACACTCTTCACTGACCTCACAGAAACACTGGCATTATTTAAAAGGCCTGTTGTGTGTCACCATGTCTGAGTAGGAAAATGACTGAAACAGAATGAGATCCCATGTCATTGCATAGCAAGAAGAGAGATTTTATCAATGAATCTGAGCAGTACAACTCAATCAAGAGCACTGCAAAATGAGAGAGTGGATTCCTAATCATGTTTTTAACCAGCAAGAACAGCTCCAATTATATCAGAGGATTATTATTTTTAATAAAGAACCATCCCCTGATAGATTTTTTCCTTATCTGCACACTTGTGAGAGACAAAACTACTTCCCAGCTATAACACTAACTGCATTATGACATATTATTCTAACTACTTACCTCTTCACTGACTGCCTATTTAAAACCAGTTTTGAAATGTAACCAGCAAAGATAAAAAAAAATATGTTTGGGTTCCTTCATGTTCCTTCATAATGTATAAAAACAATTGAAATAACACTTGAAGTAATCTTCATTTTGGTGTTCTTTTCCCTTGAAAATATCAAATCATATATTGGCCATTGTTTGGGTTTCTCTGCTGTCAGTTGCTACTTACAAGACTTCTTTTAGTTTATGTCTTATTTTTTTACATGCTTTGAAGATTAAGTATAGGATCATTTGTCTTAGCCACATTTAAAAATATAGGATTGGTGAGCATTTAACAAAGAAAGTTTTTCTACCAACTGTTCCAGTCAAACAGATGTTAATCGCCTACATACTTTTTTTTATGTCTGGTTTTCAATCATTCCAGCAGCCTTTAAAAAGTAAGCATAAATTTCAAATGCATTTCTAATGCAGAAAATCAAAACAGTAAAAATTTGAAGTATAATTTTTTGCCATCTTCATTCATCATAAAGAAAATGGATAAAAAAGCCTTTATTCTTTCTGCCTTTTCTTTGTCAACATGAAAGAGTGCTGTTTTTCTCCAGTTCTAAAGACTGCCAGGGACTGCAGTGCAGCCAAAGATCTTACCAAGGAGAGAGAAAAAAAAAATCAGAAGTCTAAGAAAACTCTAAGACAGCTTAATGATTTCTCTTTCCCAGTGTTCCTGAAAAAAGTCCAGCAGCTGAAACATTTCTTCATTAGACAGCACCTTTTACCAGTCCCCCCTTGGGAGAGCTTCAGACTCTCCTGTCCTTTTGACATCCACCATGCCCAAGCCTGCACTCCTAGGGCTGGTTAAATCTGCACTATATTGATTTTTATTCCTCTGGCAATGTGTCCTTTTCAAAGAGTCTCCCCAAAACCACTGAGTTTAGTATAAAGCACCTCTGAAATGCATGCAATTTCACAGCAGAGTCAACCTAATTAACTGATAGCCAAAAAAATGTAAAGAAATATAGAAAAGAATCCACAACTTTTATGTGTTTAAAAGCATTGACTGATGAATGCACAGCCTGGTATATATTACTTGTACCTGCTGTATGAGTCAGTCAGAGATAGCTACATTTACTGTCTGCCATAAAACATTTAGAAAATTGCAAAGCTGGATCATAATGTTTTCCCTGTCCAGAAAAGTATTGCATGTTTTTCTGCTTCATCTGGAATCTCTGATTATCTGAAGATTTATTCAGAAAAGTGGAAATAGTCTTAAACCAGGTCAAGTATTCAGAAATTATTCAACTATTAATTTTAATGTTGGTAAAGTTGAAGAGATAGCTCACAATTACAAAACAGATGGCTTCAAAGTGGCAACAGCTATACAGAAAAGAAAAACACCACATAAAATATCTAACTTTATTTGTATTTTCCAATTTTCTCTGATGTCTAATCCATTACAATCTCATTTGTCTGCCATCTTCACCCCCAATGTAAATCTAAAATGAGTAGTATGAAATACTGAAACCATAGTTGCAGTCACTGCAAATGACTGAGTTAAGGTGAAAATAGCTTTTCCTTTTCACTGTTGTGGACAAGCAGCAAACACCACATCCTAAAAAAATTTAAAAAGTAGTAATTGACAGCAATTTGCACACTTACATATCCTTCTAGCATATGTGTATACACATTTGTTGTCATAAACTTCAGAAATCTCTGTTTTCTTTGAAAACAACTAGAATTTGGGCAAGGAGAATGAAGTTGAGACTCCAGAGTGGTGGCACATGGCTAACACAGATGGAAAACAGTTTTCTGCCTGTCAGTTTAAAAGATTCCTGGTTTGTTCATTTAGAAACACACTAGACAAAGTAGAAGACTTTTTTTTTTCTGTGAAAAATGATCTCTCATTAAGAGACAGGAATATAAAGAACTCTAAAAGCAACTCCAAAAAATCACTCAGAAGCCCTAGGGAAATCTCACAAGTGCAAGATTATCTTTCTTGATAGAAGAAGGTAGAATTTCACTACCTCATACATGGTATGGTCCTCATACACTAAAAAATTAAGGAGACAGTGAAGAAAAATGCAAGGCAAATATATACAGACTTGCATAGGCTAGACTTTGAGGATTATAGGAGTTTGCCATGTTTAAAATGTGAATATTTTCCTGCCTATATTTATTGATACTGCCTATATTTATTTACAGCCATTTGCTGCTTTGCACTTTCAAGGTTTTCATCCCCAGAGACTGTAGCAAAGATACCTGCATTTGGTACTAAGAATGACACCATTTCCAGCTACTTCTTAGATGTGGTCAAGAAAGAAAGTCATCATGTCAGGCTTGATGAATACAGGGCAAGATCTCCAGGGAGACTGCCAAACATTGTCCACTTGATGTTTAAGCCAAGAGAGACAAACCTCTTCTGGGAACACATTAGGAACAGTGAATCCCCTAAAGGAAGGGGAGGAATTTTAGCCCCTAAAATGAGACTCTACTCATGATGCCAGGTCATCTGCAGAGGACAGATATTTACCAAGTGTCTGGCTCAAGGCTATGGTAATTCCATACAGCAGAAAATGTTTCCAAGTAAAAGCAGGCCCTTTGCCACCTGCATATCTAATCCCAGCTGTGCACTCTTTCCATAAACACCACTTTGCCAACTGCAGCATGATCTCCAAGAAAGCACAGCTATCTATGAAAAATATGTCTCTTTTATTTCACTTGTTCAGCAGTGTGTGTAAGCCATCTATTGTGTGTTTTATTAGGTCACATTTCTTAGCAGCTTCTACACCAGTAAATTGATAGTTAACTCAAGGCAACAGGCACAGGAACAAGACAGGAACCTGGCACAAATCTCCCTTTGCATCTCTCATGCCACCTCAGAAGCAATGTTTGTGTGTTGAAAGACAGACCTCCAAAAGCAGGTGACAAATGGGAATGTGCCAAACTAGTTTGTAGTGCTGAGTGCACAAGACAACTTACCATGGAGATTTGGATACATCTCCAGCTAAATCCTACTCCAAATATACCATCTTCACCTAGTGTTTGCTAGCAGATCACAAGGGGTAAAAGAAGAGATAGATGTATGGATGGATGTATACATAGCTTTAGATGCACTTATCTGGTTTTATTTTTTTCCCCCAATGTAATGGATGTTGCCACCTTCCTCCTGGGAACCACAAATTGCAATGAGTACTGACAAAAGAAAGCTCTTTGCTATCAGAAATTGTCCACAGTGGAAGTCTTTATGGTCTCAGCTATTTCAGCACAGAAATAACCTGTATTTTCTTCCACCCCCTTAATAAGAAAACAAAACAGATAAAACAAAACAAATACAACAAACCAGCACATGAAGTCTTATTGCAGCTTAGCTTGCTTTGCAATAAAAAAGATTATGCTTGTAGATATCACATACCTGTTTGTGTATCCACATGGGTCTTATCTTCATAATTTAAATGTGCAAGCATAATAAATAATGGCTAATTAGGATTAATTAACCTTCATAGTTAAGGTCCAAATGAACATTTTGTGATTTACTGAGGAGAGGAAGAGGATACTTAGAGTATCATTGCATCAGTATCACCTTGTGTATTGCATAGAGCCACAAGTCCAGCAGTGCTTCCTGCCTTGCCCTCCCCTACATGTTAAGGTACTGAGGACCTTGCTGTAAGTTAATAGCAAACTATGTTTGCTGCAACCATAAACATAGTTTATTAGTATTTTAATAAGTAAACTATGTTTATTAGAATTGTATCAATAAACCCTGCCCTCCACAGACCATCTGTGACTGCTCTACTGTATATATCTGGAAAACAGGGAGAGGGTAACTGAAATTTTTTTTGTAGGATTATCATCCCAGCTCACCCTACAGGTGTTTCTGTGCTGTGACAAATGACATTTAGAATGAGCCAGTTCCCCTCTGTCAAAAGACCCTGACTAATTGCCACCCTCCACCCCTTCTTCACCTTTCTTTAGAGGTCCTGTGCTTGGGGAGACTCATGATTCCATTGCTTCAGGCAGTAAAGGGCTGTCTCCCAGGAAAAGTGAGGTCAAAGATAAGGTTAGGTGTACATAGGGCTGCCAAAGGTAAGGCAGCTCCCAGCACAACCAGTGCCAGAATGTAATACAGACAACAACTCTTAGGTTGTCCTTTTTTCTCTTTTTTTACCCAAATGACAAGGGACAGACTTACAGCTCAATCAGCCGTAAATGGCTCAAGTCAACACAAGTCTAAAGTAAAGCCTGAACACAATTCTGTCACTGCACCTCCAAAACACACAAAACAGAATCAATCTTCATCATAACAAACCATACTTTGTTCCACAATTCTTTACTCTGATAGATTACCTTATCAGCATGATCCTAAGCAATCCTGTACTCCTGTGATACAGTACTCAAGCTATTAGTGCTTACAGCAGTTCCAATGCCATCATAATAATAATACCTCTTTTTCTCTTGTTTTTTGCCTTTGAGATGCAGGAAGACTGAATGGGTCTTTTTTCATTTCCTACAGAAAATAATTCTCCCTTGCCTCAGAACTTATTATAAAACCTCTTCACCAATTTCCTATCCTAGAATTTCTATACATTTTTTTTTCTTCTACAGCTCTTTTCTGTCCTTTGCAGATTCTCTAATTATGTCTTCTCCAGAGGTCCTTTCACAAACTGTTCTTGATCCAGATGAATATAAAATCCCATGTGCAAATTCTCCTAGGAGGTAGGGAGGAATGAGTTTTAGTTGCCATTTATATCCCCTGATACAAGAAATGCCATTCCTAGAAACAATCACAAATGTCAGAGACCTCTCCAGAGATTGTATTTTTTCTTTTCCTTGGGAGCAGCATAAAGCTACACTTGACCTGTGAGTCCTACATGTCCAGCCCATAGTCCATTACCATTTAAAACAGACATGTGTTAGCAAAAAAACTATGGGCAGGATTTCTGTCCCTTCTCTCAGAACATGAAGTGAAAAATGTCCCTCATAACACTATCAATATTTTCAACATTTTGCAAATTCAGGTCTCCTAATCCTAGTTTAAATTACAGCAATGCAACTACAGCTTTAAGAAAGTATTATTGTCCCCAAGGAAAATACCTTTGACAGACTTGTTGGGAGAAATTATTTTCTTTCACTCTCATTTTTGTCTTTGTCTGCAAAGGAGAAAATTAAAATGAATAATCCATCTCCAAACATTATTTCCAGGTTCAGCATGAGTCAGGATTTGGAGAAAATGTTCTTCTCCTTAATGAAGCCACACTGGCAGTTGCATACTTAATGCCATTTTCCTTTCTAACATTTAGTGGGCACTGGATTGTTTTTTTCTTCATCTCTTTACTTTCTGTGTGATTGATTGAGAAACCTCCTGACTGGATGGCATCAATTCACCATAATCTCTACTGTCTATTAGGCAGTTTAATTCCAGCATCTCATTTTTTATTTTTGAGTCATGAGCGTAATCAGTCCAGCCCAGATCCTGGATACTTGTGCAAAAAAACTGTCAAAGGCACCAGCCATTTTTCTTCATATTTGACAAGTTACCAAAGGTAGCAGTACATAAAGACTTCCATCTTCTTCTATTCCGAAGTTCCTGACAAATGCACAGTGTTTCTAAGGACAGAGCAGAGAGGCTTTGTAGTCATTATAGTTTTGTTGTTTCTTTTTTTTTTTTTTCAACACACTAATCTTATTACATCTTTGCTAGCGTTGCCATACATGACTAAACCTTTGTCAGCCTAGCTCCTACGAAGGATCTCCTGGGAATGGCTCTGGTTTTTATTCATCCCAGGACTGAGATAATTAGACAATCTATCAGCTGTGAGGCTAGCTGGGTTGTGATGTTTTCTTGTTATCTTGACCTTAATGTTTTGGATGCTCTACTCTATGACAGATATGCCAACCATAACCATTTCCTCAAGGTTATAGGCAGTTTTGTGCTCCCAAGACAAGAACAACAGAAACATTTACACTCTTCAAATTACCCAGTCCTCTACTATCTATCTGCAGCTCATCTACAGAATCCTGGTTTATAGTGCTATTTGACCGGCTGTGTTAAGTAGCAATGCAGTAAGAGAAGAAATGTCTGTCTCAAAGTCAGCTTCTCTAGCTGCTTTGACTGATTTTACCCACTTCCCAGATTACCAGAATCAGTATTGAGATCTCAGTATTAAGAACTCAGGCCCTGAGAAAAAATGCAGGATCTCTAATTGCTCACTGATGGCTATGTGTTATGGAACTCTTACACTTACACTGCCTTTCTACCATGAAAAAGCCCTTTTAACTCCTCAGTGTGTGAACATGAAAGACAATAAAATGCATTTCAAAATGGAAGCAGACTTCAGAAGACTCAGTATCTTAGCTCAGAGCTAAGAGTGAAGGAGACAGGAGCTCTTCTTCAGCAGTGCATCTCCTGCATCAATAGTAATTCTCAGTGCAGCTGGAAACTCACATTTTCATGGGAAATTACTTTCCTTTCACAATGGAAAAGCAGAGATTGCTTATACAGCACAAGGATTGGTGCCACACTTTAGCATTAATGGTTTGCAGGCAGTAGGGGTGTGTATGTTTTTCTCTGCCCTAATAATAGCAAATGGGCAGGCTGCAAGAACTAATTAAGTTCTGCACAAGGAAAAACATCCCAGGATGTTCTGAAACTAATATGACCACATTGGCAGCCCTGGGGATTAGGTTGAATGAGGAGAAATAACTATTAGAAATAAGAATATCCCTGGATGAAGGGATGGGATGTAGCCTCTGCAAGTTTGCTGATGACTCTGAACTGAGGGGAATAGCTGGTACACCTGAAGGCTGTGCTGCCATTCAGAGAGACCTTGATTGGCTGGAAAGTTGGGCAGAGAGAAACAAGTGTAAGTGTAGGGTCCTGCACCTGGGCAGGAATAACCCTAAGTATCAGCACAGGCTGGGGGCTGACGTTCTGGAGCTGTGAGTGTGCCCTTGCAGCCAGGAAGGCCAGTAGCATCCTGGAGGACATTGAGAAGAGTGTGGCCAGCAGGACAAGGGAGGTGATCCTCTCCCTGTACTTGGCTCTAGGGAGGCACATCTGGAGTGCTGCGTCCATGCTGGGCTATTCAGTACACGAGAGACAAGGAGCTCCTGGAGAGAGTCCAGCAGAGATCAACAAAGCTTATGAGGAGTCTGGAGCATCTCTTATGAGGGGAGACATAGGGAGCTGGGCCTGGGGAAGACTGAGAAAGGAGGATCTCATCAATGCATATAAATATTTCCGAGGTGGCTGCCAAGAGCACGGTGTCAGGCTCTTTTCAGTGGTGCCCAGCGACAGGACGAGAAGCCGTGGCCATAAACTAAAACAGGAGAAGTTTCATCTCCACATGAGGAAGAACTTATTTACACTGAGGGTGGCAGAACACTGGAACAGGCTTCCAGGGAGGTGATGGGGTCTCCCTCTCTGGAGACACTCAGGATCTGCATGGACACATTCCTGTGTCACCTGCTCAAGGTGACTGCCTGTGGAGCAGGATTGGATGGTTTATCTGCAGAGGTCACTTCCAACCCAACTCTTCTGTGATTCAGTGAAGTTCTGCATACCAATAGATCCACTGGAAATGAATATCAAATGCAAGTGCTCTGTTGTGTGAGGAATCAGAGCCCAAGATCCCGGTTCTCAAGTTTGGATTTTGTACCAGATCAACAGCACAAGTTCAGTTTAAAACAGAATATTTTCTCCTTCAAACTGGGAAAAGACTCAAAAAGTAGTTGAATTCACCCCTGCCTCTCTCTATCGGTAGAATCTCATCAACAGCAGGAGAAGCACATGTTTTATTGCTGATGGAAACTAGATATATAAAACTGTACCAAAATAAGAAAGTGAAGTAAAAGCTGCTTTAAGCATGCTTAACAAGTTATTCCATCACGTTGTCTCTCTGAATTTAAGCCTCCCTCATATTTAAACTCATCAGTTTGAACATTTTGTTGTGGAGTTTGTTCAAGACAGTCTGGTTTTTCCCATGCCCTTACATTCTGGGAAACTCGCAATGGCTTTGTGAATTACTGCAGTCATGTAAGATATATTGTATATTTTATGAATTACTTAGTACAGTCTGAGCATACTTAATATGGGTAATAAAAGTATATGCTGTCTTTTTTGTGTAACTTATCAAATAATTCAAAAATAAATCATGTAAAGGCAAATACAATTTTTCAAGCTATCATTAAATGCTCTATATTTAAAACAAATGCAGCGGGAAAATATTAAAATCTTAGCTCTAGAAATTAAAGAAGCACCATGAAAATGAAAATCTCATTCCGCCCTGGAAATCTAGTCTGTTATAGTTACAAGCAACTCCTAAAATTACTATAGGTGAAAGAAGAATGTCCTCTATTTTCTGCAGCTTGTTATATTGTGCATTTGACAGCATACTGCGTATAGTCATTTATTACATCAATTTCTACTCAGCTGAGAATATTCTTATCAATGCCAAGAAAAGAATAAAACAAAATAAAAAAATATATATTTTTGAAAGAAGTTTGTAAATAATTTCTAAGACTTGTTAACCACTGCTAATCAAGATAAACTATTGGATCTCTATTGATTATTCTCTCACAGTCTGGTCTACGTTTTAATAAATGGTGTTATTAAAATCTTATTATATCTGAAGCTATATTTTCAATACTGTAACATCTCTTTAGTGTTGCTTTGCTATTTGGCAAGCTGAGTAGTAGAATAAAACTGGAGGAAGATGTAGGAGGTAATTACTGGCACATCTGTTGTATTTTCCTTTAGCCACTGTCTCTGGTCTCTGGAAAGTCCTTTGCAGATGGTGAAGGCAGGGACTAGGACAATGAAGAACCACCTGCTGTAGGAGATGATCAGGACCACTGCCTTCTCTCTCTTGAAGATTTTGAGATATCATTCATGGTCTTTGATATTCAAGGTGGTATGTCCCACAGGGCACATGTCTTATCCACCATCCATACAGGCATGTGTCAGACACTGCAGTAGCACACTGAAGTCCCCAAACTGAGGTGCCTCCATTCAGAGCCAGGTTTCAATTCTTGACACTTGCTTGAAATGATAAAACCTTTAAAGGAGCCCATGAGAACCACTGGTGAGTAGTACATTACCAACAATAGGGCACTATGTTCTTTTTTTCTATTTTCCACAGAAAGGAAAATGAATTTATATTTTCTCCCCTGCTTTGTCTCCTTCCTTTTAAAGTTTCCTATAACATTTGTGTTTCACCTTCCATGTTCTCATGTATCAATGCTTCCCACAGCTAAGTTGTGACATGAAAAGTGTGTTATCATACCTAAGAGTTAATTTTACATGGTACTCCCTCTAAATTTCAGCTATAACTATGATATTGCAGGAGACAGTCACTGCTCTAATTCTGATTTAGCAAAAAATCCCCACACCACTCAATAGTGAGCAAATAAACCTTATCAAGAGAACACTATTTCAGTGTGACACTCTAGCTGCAGGAACATATTTCCCAGCTCACTATTGAAATTCTATAATCTGAATAGGAGAGGTACAAATGAGTTGGAAGGAAAAACAAATCTTTTCAATTGCACTTCATTTTTCACTTCAAAAGCATAATGGTTGACTGTGATCCATGACAGACAGATCATTAGCCCAAAGTGTAATGTATCTTCAGCTCTCAAGTCAAAGTACTTACAGTGCAGAAGCTCATGTTGTGGCTTAACCCCAGCCAGCAACTCAGCACCACACAGCTTTTTGCTTATTCCCTGTCCCCTAGTGGGATAAAGTGAACAAAATTGGAAAGGTAAAAGCAAGTAAACTCATGGTTTGAGACAAGAAGAATGTATTAATTGTAATAAATAACTCCCAAACAGTGGTTCCTGTCCAGTCACCTCCCTAGCTTCTTGCTGAGCATGAGGCCATAAGGTATTGAATATCCCTTGGGTCATTTGGGATCTGCTGTCTCATCTCTGTCCCTCACCACCCCAAGTCCTTTTGCACTCTCAACCCCTTCTCTGGGACATGTTAAAGGCTGTTTCTTACAAATATCATCAATGTGTGGGGCTTTTTCTGTATTATCATGACCCCTAAGCATCAATATCACTGTGATTAGTAGGACTGTTTTCTGAATTTTGATTATTCAGTTATGATATATATTAAAATAGCAGTATTTTTTCCCATTTGTAGAGAATATGTTCCACATGGTTCCCAGGCCAAATTCTCATTAGAAAAGCAGGAAGGGAAACAAAGTTTAGATGGACTAGAGGAATATGATATATTGGCATAAAGCAGTTATGATATATTGACCATAAGCAGCTGCTGAGGCTGACTGGCTGGATCATCCCAGCAGCCAAAGCTCAGCAGCATTTACTGTGCTGAGGAACTGCCTGCAGGCTCAGTGCTTCAATGGAGAGGCAGGGTGGGTGACACCCAGTCAGAGAAGCTCTCAGGAAGGCAGGACCTGCCCAGGTTTCTCCAGCAGTGGGTCAGGAAAAAAAAAAAAAAAAAAAAAAAGGACAAAGTTTGGGTAGAGAACAGGCAGAGCACAAATTATCTTTGCAGTGCCCTGTACAAGTCGCTGAGAGCAGCAAAGCCCTGAAAAAGCCTTTCTGGGCATGAACTTTTCTATCAGACCTGTGCAAAACCACTCCGTTCCCTGGAGAGCCCTCTAACATAAATGCTTTGGCTGAAACTCCACAAGAATTCTTCCTCCTTTTTCATCAGTATTTCCTTTAATAAAGTTTCAGTTACTGGTGTATAAATCAAACACATGGGGAATATTAGTCCCATCCTTATAAAGAACAATTTACTGTAATCTGTTTTTCTGAAAGTTTGGTTCATGGTGGTTTGTTGCCTCTTCCTGTGCAAATAATACAGTAAATCACCCAACTGAGCAGCAATTTCTCAGTACTGTCTTTATATTTTACCTGTGCTGGAGCTTTTTTACTCACAATATTGTTTTCGTCCCTGAGATGTGAGTCTGCAGAATGAGTACTTGAGCCTGCATCCACAGTTAGTTCTTCTAGATCCCTCTCTGCACTTCTTCTTCCTTCTAGAAAAGACAAGTGACTCTCCTTTATAAGTGCCCTTCCCTTAGAGACTTTCTAAACACTTATCAATTGTGGTGTGAAAATCTTCACAGGCTTATCCAGCGGCCATCTGCCTCTCTCTTTCCAACACAAAGCCACAGCTCTTTTCACTCACATTGGCAGGATTCTGCTCCATGCAACTCTGACAACCTTTGGAAGTAAGAGAAAACAGCCTGAAGGACCCCTGCAGCATGCTTAGTACCCTCAGCTCAGTGTTCCTCCAGTGGCTTCACAAAAAAAATCAGATCTGTGGGGTCCTGAGTCCAGGACATGTTTGTTTGCTTTAGGCTTGTACAGCTAATGTAGTGAAGAAGGTGAAGGACTACAGTAGAGTAATTTGGTTTTGTTGAAAAAGAGGGAGATCCATGACTCTTTTATTCATTAATAAACAGATAAATAACTTTAAAATAGAGCTGTGTTTTTTAACCCTTTTAAGGGTTTTAGCAGGGCTGGTTGCCTTTTTTTTTTTGGAACACTGGTAACATAAACAGTGTTATGAGAAAGATCTCCTAGAAATATGTATTTGACTGATCCATTGGCTTAAAACAATACATAATTTACAGTTTACCAAATTACCAGAATCTTCAAACCAAACTATATTACTGCAGAGGAAAACATAATGTTCCCATCCTTTCTTTTTGTTTTAATACTCTGTTCATTCTGGAAAGTGCACACTGTATTTCACTGTAACCTCAACTCTATTCACCCCTACACCAAATACTGTTTTCCATTTTGTCATATAACTAATTCCATAGCATGTTTTAGCATTCTGGTATAAAGTTATTTCAAGGCCCCATGAAAAGCTTATGTATGCAAAAACTGCATGATTGTGGTTTTGCATTGTGGATGTTATAAACTTTTTAAGTGCCTGCTCAAGACTAATGACAAAAAATAATGGTCGAGGGAAGGCACTGTATAAAATGTTATCTGGAATTACACTATGTGTCCATATCACAGTTTCTGTTTGGTTCATAACACACCACCCCATTAAAAATTACTGGAAAAAAATCTTTTCAATATACCTACTTTCTAGATACCAACCTTTGGTTTAAATTATACTAACAAATACCTTTATATCTGCACCCTTCCTCTCCCTTATTTCCAATACTATATCACATGGATCTGTGGGAATGAGAAAAGTAGCAGAAGAAAAATATTTGGAAGAATAAACAATGACAAGACACCTAGATAAAGGCACTATAGTGTCCTCAAATGTCCATCACTACAACCTCTTACCTGGCAGCAAAGAAATAGAACATCTAACAGTTGGTGATGCAGTAAGCAGCACCAAAACCTGTGGTAAAAACTGAGAGAAATAATTTGGTGGTTTATTTCTAAAATGTTTTCTAAGCAGAAGGAACTGTCAACACCAGTCAGAAGACAGCTAGTAAGCAAGCCAACAGAAAGGAAATGAGGAATTCGAAACTTAGTGTCCTCCCATTGTCACTGAAATTCTTCACAGCTTCTGTTGGAAAGCAGGATGTTCCCTGCTTGGCTGTTACCAGACTATAAATAAATTTCAAGTCAATAAGGTATAGAAATCAGAACCTAGAAAGAACTGCCTATCGTCTTTTCTGTAGATAAAGTATCATGTCTGATCCTCTTAGTAGATTCTAATAACCTCAGTCAGAATCCAAGTTTTGCTGTTTCTTTTACTAACATATATCTTTAACAGCCAGGGCAGATGAAAACTGCTCTAAGTAACATTGTCAGTCAATTAAATCAGTGTCACAAATAATTCTGCTTAGTGATTTTCCAATGCCAACAGAAATTTTACGTCTGTGATGTGTCAGTGCTCCACAACCTAACAGCATGGTGAGAGCATCTGGCCAGTCAAAGTGACATGACTGCACTGCTCTGCTCTGCTCTGGGGCAGCCTCACCTCGAGTCCTGTGTGCAGTGTTGGGTGCCACAGTTCAAGAAGGACATAAAGCTATTAGAGAGCATCCAAAGTAGTGTCATCAAGATGGTGAAGGGTCTACAGGGGAAGCCATAAAAGAAGCAGGTGAATTCACTTGGCTTGTTTAGCCAGTATAAGAGAAGACTACATACCACAGTCTACAGCTTCCTCATGAGGGGAAGAGGAGGGGCAGACACTGACCTTTTCTCTGCAGTGACCTGTGGCAGGATCCAAGGCAATGGCCTGCAGTTGTGTCAAGGGAGGTTTAAGTTGGATCTGAGAAAAAAGATTCTTCACCCAGAGGGTGTTTGGGCACTGAACAGGCTCCCCAGGGAAGTGCTCACAGCACCAGCCTGACAGAGTTCAAGAAGCATTTGGACAATGCTCTCAGGTACAGGTCTGATTTTTGGATTGGTCCTAGGAAAAGTCAGGAGCTGGATTCAATGATCCTTGTGTGACCATTCTAACTCAGTATATCCTATGATTAAGGAATTCTATGGCTCTCATGAGTAAAGCACATTCTGAATGTGTCACACAAATGCAAAATTCAACATTAGTTTCTTTTCAGGAAACCTTAATCAAACTAGGTGTAGATGTTAAATTACCTACTTTCCACTGAGTCTTCAGCACTGAGCCCCTTCTGAACATATGATCAATTCTTCTTGACAACTTCAGATCCAGGGTTGTTTGCTATGTGCTGGGCTTAATTTGCAATTATTTTTGGTCACAACATCCTTTTCAGGATCCTTGGATCCAGATTCATTCACAGAGGGACATATTCAACTTGCAATTGAGAAAAAGCCCGCATTTCATCATACCAAAGTAGGAACACAACACCTTGCCAGAAGAAGGCAATGCCATCAGTGACAAGAAACAAGCTGCTGATCACCAATCCTACCACTGCCCTGCTGGTTTTGACTTTTTACATTGCCACAACCTGCTTCTGGATTTAACCATGACAGCATGCTGTCAACCTTCATGGGCTGTGACATGTTAACCCATGCTACCGTTCTGATACTCAAATGTATCAACTGTTGGTTGGCATATCTTGTTGAGAAACCATAAAAGTATTTAGATAAAAATATCAATCTGAACCAGTGAGACCTGGAGGCCTGAATAATTGCATGGAATTAGACTTCAGTGCTTTGTCTTGTTTGTGTCTTATTAGACTTTCTTTCTGCTCTTGACCTGTCCATCTACTCTTCATTTTAGCTCACTCTTAACACTATTTGCTTTCAGTCCTTCCGATTTATACCTGCCCAACTTGAGCCTGGCAAAACTTCCCCTTGCTAGATGATACATCTGGCAAACAATGTGTTAGAAATGTCCTCAGTTCTCTAATAATTTTTGGTTTTCATTTGAAAACAAGCCCAAATTCATCAGGATCTATCTGGCAGTTATGTGTTCCAGACTGAACACAATGTGCTGGCTGAGGTTATGCTACAGTGATAGAAAGAAGAAATATAACTACACTACTCTGAAACATGCCACCTCTGAACATGAAACTCTGAATAGCTCTGGCCTTTTTTTCCTGACTTATTATATTGTGAAATTACCTGCAAACACATTCCAGCATGATCAGTTTCTTCTGCTTCATCTTGCCAGTGAGCCAAGCTGTTTCAAACTATTCTTCCTGCAATATAGTCTTGCAAGTTTTCAAATTATGATTAATAATCTGACTTTTTGATCCTGCAGATGTGCAAAGAATCTCAATATAGATATACTCTCATAAATCTATTGGCTTAAGTGATACTATGACAATTCAAGTTGGCTAAGAATCTATTCTAAAATATAGCAGTGCATGCTCCTGATGTCAATCAAGATAAAGATTTCTGTGGGGATAAATAATATTTCATGTGCTTTTCTGAAAAGAAAACTTTACTCCAGCAGCAGAAGTTCCAAGCAACAAAGAATTTATAGTGAGATTTCTCCTTAGTCATTATTTCTTTCTCTGTGATAAAAGGAAAGCGTGCCTGTTTATGTATTTATGCATATGTTTCTCCTTATATATTTTATAGTGGTCATGTCATTCTGCAAGAAATCATTCCACAGATCTGAGAGCCATGTCAGAATTACACCCTGTACTTAACAAGCACAAATTGCTAATCAGCACATGTCCATGAACAAGCCACTAAATGTGAGTGATTATGTCTAATCTTTGACATTAATATAATCATATTCCCAGAAAAACAAAACGTGTAGAACTGATTGTGTTACGCTTTAACTCATACCCAGCTCATGTGTTCTCCCATGTGCCTGTATTTCTCCTACTGTGTACAGTTTTTATAAGCTGGCCTTCCTGCCTATAAGAACAAATATTCCACAAATCTGGAACCACAGAGACCTCTTCTATTTTTCCTGTTCAGAACAAAGTTTATGAAACAGACTTAGATGTGATTGCATTTATCTTTCCTACAACCAGCCTTGGACAGCTCCAGTTTTTCTCATGCCTGAGGCTTTGCCAATGAATAAGGCATCCCTTCTTTCAAGGCACTTGCAAAAATAATGTATGTAATCAGAGCAACACATGTGCGTTTGGGGAAACTGAAAGAAAGACATGCTCAAGATAATAAAAACTACTACTAGAACAGTAACAAAAAAATTGCCTTTTTCTTGAAATATGCTTGGTTTCTCAAGTACTCCACACTGATGGGAAAACATCCTTAAGTGCTTAGATCTAGGTGTGGGTTACACTTCAACAGAGTTCAAGTTTTGCTGAAAAACCAGTATGACTTATGAAACACCACCCTGAACTCCTTTGTAGCCATTTGTCATTTTCTTCATCATCTGCCTTGACCTAGAGTATAAAATCACTTTTCTGCATCCCAGTTTTTCTTCTATAAAAACTGGGGCAATGGTCCACAAACTACCCACAAGAAGCACAGTTTTAGCACTGTAGTTCCAATGCAATTTCACATTGATCTGACAGTACTGTGGGATTATAAAATGCTGTAAATCTAGCCTTAAAGCCCTCTCAAGCTACCTTAATGAGTAACAGACCAGTTGAGATTCTCTTCCTACAGGGCATGAAATGTTCCCAGGGGTGGGGCAGGAAAGAAAAGAAATTGTATAGTCATTGAAGTCTAATTGCTATTAAAGTACTCATTCTTTAAAGTTGTCACATTAAAACCAGCCCTGTTCTTCCTTTCTTTATTTAATGGCAGTAGTAAGACTGCATACTTTCACCCTAAGTGAATAGTTCAGCCCAAGCAAAAGTAAAAATCAATTAATGACAACTAATTAGCATTCTGTACATTCCATTGCATAGAACTCAGGCCTCTTGTATTATATATCTTATAGCAGCTTAAGAAGAAATATAGGACAGAAGATCAGCATCTGGGAAATCTCAGTGAGTATTTTTAAGAAACTCTGAAATTTATTCAGTGATAACTCATGTAAGGACATATCTAGCTATCTTTTATTGTTATGATTCACTTTACTGACTCTTAGAAGTACCTTAATCCTGTAGATAGAGCAGCTGAGTTTGATGAGATGTTAATTAGTTTGTACAAAAGTGCTATAATCCAAGCCCTACTCTCATGTCACTGGGGTACACTTTAGTGTATATAATTTTGTTCTTTTCAGAAGCCTTATCCATTATGAAATCAATTCAATATACGCAGTGTCTGGCATATTGCATTTTGGAAAAAATAATATATAAATACTGTTTAAAGAATCTTAGTTCAAGAAGCTAAATTCTGAACAATTTTTAACTTAAAAGAACAGTCCATAAGGTCAAATTTCCAAACTAGTCAGAGTAAAGACTAATGAAACATTAAAAATACTCAAAATATCTTGCATTTTGAAGCTATGACCATTTGATTCTAAGCCAAACACCCCACAATCGATACAACCTTTTTGAATATATTAAACAACTATTCCAGTCCAATTTAATAAGCTCCCAAAACATTTTATTGCATAAATTGGAGGCATTTCAGCAATAACATCACAAGTATTTATCACATTTATTAGATATTAATTCAAAGTTTAGACACTACATTTTAAATATGTGGACAATTAATGCTTTTCTAAACACAAACTACTGGAAATATAGCATAACCTTCATTCTTCATTGCTCAGAAACTGAATAGGGCTCTGAGCAAGCTGATCTAATTGTAGGTGAACCTATTCATGACAGAGAGGTAGGACTAGATGATCTTTAATGTCCCTTCCAACCCAAACTCTTCTATGGCTCTATGATTTCAAAGCCAACTTATATGCCATGCTGCATACAGCCCTCTGCTTATTAAGAGTATCTTACCCTTCTTCTGCAACATGAGACTGGTGCAGAGATCCCTGCAGGACTATTCCAAGCACCAGACTACAGGAAGGAAGTAGTTTCTGTATTCAACCTGACCACACTTCTCTACCACAGAGCTACATTTATCCTTCAAGGCTGAGGCAGAAGGTTATCATCATCATCATCATCAACATCATTGTCATCATCATCCTTATCATCATCATCATCATCATCTTGCCACTGTGCTCTGCTTCTCCCAGTCATCTCCCTTTGCTTCTGTCATGCAGTTGTGACATTTGATCTTTCACACCTGGCGACTTGTCTGTCTCATGGCCCAAGAAAGCCCTATTGTCTCTTCTAGGTGAATGAACGAGATGGCATATTGCAATTGCATACAGATGCATTTCTCAATTTGTTTGTAAGTTATTTCAGATCATAAAAGCAAAATTTGAGACTACTGGGGCAGGGAGAATTGATATGTCCCATTACATGCTGACTGGTATTGGCCACTGTCTGTCATGTCCTGCAGTTGATTTCTGACTTAAAACTTAATCTAACATAATCAATAATAATTCTCTATTATTCCATTTCCTGCAGAGCCTCTATGTTCCATCTACCCTCAGCCTGGCAGCAGACTGCATCCCAGTAAGATTGAGAATCTGGAAAAGCTCACAGATATCTGTGGATCTTTATAAACCTGAGAAAAAAGTTGATGCAGGCAAGAAATTTTGTCTCTGAGATTTTGCCAGGCTCACTGCTATCATAAACTGTTCAATGTATCCTGACAATCAACTTAATATGGTTTATCTGCTGCTTCTTCCATGTTTAGTAACAATATAAAGAATGTGACTGCTATAGCAGAAAGTTAATGCTATAGCTCTCTATCTATTTTTCTTCCTGTATGTTATTTTGCTTTAAGGGTGAGAGTATCACAGTGAACTAATGATAGATATGTTTATCCCATAAGAGGTTCACATCTGATTACACTGAAGTATCAGACTGTTCCAGACCAAATTTTCTGACCTCAAAATATAAAATAAAAACTCTAATATTAGATGAAAATATAGTTATAATTAACCTGAAAACTTCTGTCACTGCCCTGATCACTGATGGCACTTTGATTAAAGCATGGCAATATTTTTTAGAAGAAATAATTGCTTAGCAGTCTTTAACAGAACACAACCACTAATCACCTTAGAAGTTTTTTTAATCTTAGCCTGATGCTTTTAAAGTATATGTATCTTTTATACATTATATGACTTTTATGTATAAGGTGGCAAATTGCCTGTCAAACAATCCTATTGTGTACAGATTTATGTAACTCATTTTTATGATATATATATTAAACATTTGCTTGACTTTTGTATGGTGTTATTTTGCTTTATAGTAATAAAACCACAGATCTTGAATTACTTTTAGTGAATTTCTATCACAAAGAAATATAGGAGCTCTAGGTTTGTGTTGATCAAGCTCTTCCTTCTGCATGTATTTCTCTGTTGGATTTTTCAAAATATTATTTTCAGGGCCGGAATTTTCTACTAAAATCAGGTGCTACTCCAGTCATTTAGTCACAGAGATGAAGTTTTTCTTCCTTTGTAAAAACAAACCTGGGGACATGTGTCCAGATGATCTGACCCTTTAAGTTTTGAACAGTATTTTTTCTGACATCACTTACATTCAGCATGCTGTAGAAAGAGATATGTGGTGAAAGGACCAAATGTCCCTAGCAGTGAGATTCATAATAAGGAAAGCAGAGGCATTTGTGACCCCACAGTGGAGGGGCATGCCATGTTATCTGTACCACCAAACCAATCTACCAGCAAGGGAAGGACTGGGAGCCACAGATCTAGTTCTCTTGTTTCCTGCCCTATTTTATTTTCCTTTGACTTGGTTCCTCAGCAGAATCACAGAAACTCCAATTCAGATTGCAAGTTTTTAATCCAGGTTTGTGCTTACCCAAGAGCTGAGAAGGAACTCTGAACTTTTCCTCTCTCCTCCAACACAAGTCAGTGAGAGCTTAGCTCTAAAGGGATGTCTTCTCCAGCAGAGCACCGCAGAACGAGCACAGAACAGATTTAAATGAGCTATCTTAGGCACCTGCAGCAGACTATTTCTACACAAAGTGCCTCCCAGTATGAATTAACCTATGCTTTGGACTGCTGCTAACCCTAAAATATCTAATTTAAAGCAAATCTGAATGTTTATCTGCTTCACAACAATTTCTTTCATAGCTGTGAGATTAAAATCCTTTAAGCAATAGGTATACCAAGGATCAAGAACTTTCACATCTTAAATAACACTGCACACAGTAAGTCATCTCTCACTGAAGAGAATTTATATGTCTGTACAACAGAAGCCATCATTCTTACCTGTGTCAGTGAGCAGATGAAAACTAGCAAAGATTCAGAAAATAATATTTTTACTGGCTCATTTTGATACTTTCAAACCCCAATGTTTTAAATTGCTGTTGGATAGCAAAAGCTTCATATACATATCCATCATTACCACCAACTTATTGAGAACCACCATGACTGCAATCTCCACTTTACATAGTGAAAACAACTCTTATCAGTACTGAAGTTTCCTTTTTCTCTCTCATTCCTATTCTGAATAAGAACTCTCAACACCATCATTTTTTCAAGCCTTAGTACAGCTCCTCAGACAGTAATTCTGGAGGGGGGTGGGGGAGCGAGGGGATGAAAATGTGGCACACAGAACTGAAAAGATAATCAGATTCATTTTTTGCAATCACAGGCAGCCATGGTGTGCAAACACCTCACAGGACAGAGTCATTCTGCAGCAATGTTCAGCCAACATGTACAGTGTCTTGGTAAGGGGAAGGTTGAAGTCTTTAGATGACCTTTGACAGCCAAGGTGCAGCACCTTGTATTTTTTACATATAAAGGGTGAGTACAGGGTATGAAGAAGTGTGTAGCAAAAAATTCACGTGTTTGCTTGAGTTATACACAGCTAATGACAATGGTAGTACAAAGCCACAAATGTGAAATTGAATTAAAGAAAGTCAGGCCATCTCTTCCTTGACAAATAACTGTAAATAATTTTCAGAAGATAATTATCTACTCTGTGGTGAGTCTACATACTCTGGGAGTGGTGTTGGTCAAAAATGTCTCATATCTCAGGTTCTGAACCAGGATAAGCGCCTCTTCCAAGTTTATATGGATCAACTGCGCAAGGTTCCTCAGCATCATTGCTGTCCTTCCAGCACCATATATTTTTGCCACACAGCTGGAACATTAAGAGGTTAACACCAAGAAGTCTGGGATGAACTACTCCTACTTAGAATAAATGCTGATGATCTGCAACTCTTCCTGGCACAATTCTGTCAAAAACTTGTAGGTGTAAATTACAGTTTTTGGTCTTGCATTATCCTGAGAGCACTCTGATGCCTCCAAGCTTGACATCACATTTACGCTTCTCTCACCAAGAGTCCTGGCTGAACTTCACGGTGTTTATGCACCTTATCTGCCCATGTGATGATGAGTCTATCCAGTTCCAGGAAAGACCTTGGGCCATCCTTTCTGCCTGATGTCAGTGTTATATCATAGAATAGGTGAAAAACTAAATGTAAACAAGCACTGACCATCTCCACAACATCTACAGCCTTCCATTTTTTTCCCAGAATAATAGATTACTGATGGCCTTGACCAGCTTCCAAGGCTGCATTAAAATGGCCAGCCTGGATGCTGTTCTTATCTGACAACAGATTAGATGTTACTGAGAGAAGTTCCTGCTCAGGAGAGGTTGGTGAGTTATCACAAGCTCAGGGAGCCACACAATGCACTTCACTCTACCTCCAACACACTCCTCCAACAAACACTGACCAGTGGAGTGAATTCCCTAACTATTTCACAGTTCAATGACTGGGAGCAGCCATCTGCTGCAGGGAGTTCCTGAAGTGGTTCGGAGCTCTAAAGATGGGCAAAAGTAAAACATTGGATGCTTGCCCAAACCCTCATAATGCTTTGGGCAATCCCTGCTTAGTTGATAAATGCTCGGCTTGCTTGCCTGAGCTTTTTCCATTAATCGCTTTCACAGTTTGGGGAATCTCTGCTATATCAGCACAAAAACTTATCTCAGTCACTAAAAACATGCCAGTTCCTCAGGCAAATGCCTTTGAGACCAAATCTGTCTGCTCCCTATTGCACCCCCATGGGCACTTAGGTCTTTTCTTAGGTGTGGTGTTCAGTGTTGTTTATAGTGCTCTAGGCACAGTCAAACTACTTTATCTACAATAATACTATCTTTTCTGATTTATATTGTACTCCTGGCAATTCTGGTTGCCTTCTCCAATACACAAGCACAGTGGGTTGAAGGCCATGGGGAGTTTCACCATAATAACTCCCCAGATTTATTACAAACTCCTAGTAACATGCTGCAGTGACATTCTGTTTGTTACCTCGTTGGGTTCTTTGCTATTTTACATCGTCCCTTAGAAAAAGGCATTTAAATGATTTAAGTCCTCTCTGTCGAGCTTCATTGTTCTTCGTTATTTGCTGTATTTCCTGCATTAGTATCATATCCACACCTGAAAATTCAATTCTCAATAGTATTAGGTAAACCATTAAAAATAACAGAAAGCTGAGGAGGATACATTGATTCTAGTGATCCTTTATGCTTTCCATTTGCAGTAAATCTGTCCCATACTTTACTACAGAGGACTTTTATTTTGTTGAGCAAATGTTCTTTCTTCTTCTGCGGCTTAGGCATTACAAGAATTTCTTCTGTTCTTGCCTGTAGCAATATTTTTTTTCTTCATGGCAGACATTTTTATTCTACAGCAAAACAGAGGCAGTGGTTTAAGCAATGTTCATCAAAATATGTATTTGGAACATGCAAAAGCCACTCAGTGATACTGGAACAGCAGGGTTTTTAATCCATCTGTTAAAAAAAAAATTGAGACTTGCTATAGTGGCAGAATATTTTGCATAACACAATGATTTATTTAAAATAATATATCCCCATAAGTTGCTCCAGAATATTAGCCAGAGCTAAAAAAGATTTCAAAAATTAAACCTCAAACTTAAAAACGAAATGTAATAAAAATTTTGCAAGCAAGTTAGTGAATGTGTTTGGAGACACAGTGGTTCTCATGCAGGATTGTTTTCTCAACTAATGCCACTACTTGCCATGAACAATACATTAGAAAACTTAGGAGAGTTAAGCTGAAAGGAAGATACAAGATGTTACAATGAAAGACCAACTTTTTTTTAAAAAAAAATGAATGCTTTTTAAATGTGTCTTAACATAAATATAAGCCAATAAATTGTCCATCAAGATATTAACTTTTTTAAATGTTACTGAAACTCTAAATCTACTCTCCCCTAGTACAACAGTAAAAAATGCAGGTGTTAACACATACTTTGCTGTAGTCTGTTCCCTCCTGCCTGTATGTATGTGTGGGAGTCAGACTCTAATTCAGTATATCAGGGATCAAATGAACAGGATCCTATTTGTGGATGTGGCTGTCCATCCTCCCTATGTGCAGTGCACCAGTAACAAGCCAGGTTCCTCTCCAGGATTTTTTTGCTGCCAATGTCAAAGACATTTGCCATGATGTTCAGAACAACAGAAAATCAAGCCAAATTACATTAACTATGAAATTAATACCTTAGAATCACTGCAATATTTGCACTGTGCAGGAAATTCTTCGGATTTGTGTACCCAACACGAATTATGCAAGTGCTAGCCAGATCAGACCCATGATAAGTTTTCATGGAGAAAGAAATAAACCTGGTGATCCTTGGTTTAGTAATGGTCATGGAACATGAACCTTCAGAAGACCTGTTTTCACAAACATAACTTCTAGAAGAAAAAGGACAGTTCTCTCTTCCCCTTGCACAACCAAAAGGAAATTGATAAAATCTAAACCAAAATTTCATTCCAAGTAGGTTATTAATTGAGAAAATAGGTAATAGGCTTTTGCACAACATTAATGCTGTATTATCCTTTAAAATATCTGAGGCAAGTAGAGACTAAATTACCAGACCACACGAACAGTATGGCAGGGATTGAATCGTGACTTCTTGAGGACAATACCAAAGCCCTAACCACAAGCCAAATTTCTTTAGTTCATCAAGTAACTTTGATTTATTCCCTTTAGATATATAACTGGATCATATTATTGCTCATGTAAGCACATAAAACTGTTACCTTGCCCACAAGACCCTTCTATTATAATGCATTCCCATGAATGCAACACAGAATGAACAGAAAGATTTGTCATTTTATCTTCAAATTCACAAAAATACAATATTCCTGTTTCATACATTTAATATTCACAACTGTACACAAAAAAGTTTTTAATCTTGAAGCAAATTATATTAACACTCATGGAATGAAATACTTCACAACTTATTATTTTGATACAAAGTATTTTATTTGAATGTGCAATAAGGCCTTGATTCTGAGTCAGGTTCAAACAGTAGCATTTTAATTTATATTGGAGAATGGAAAAAATTAAACATAATTTTAAGTGGAAATCAAACACTGAGAAAAATAAGAGATTGAAAATTATTAGCCATGGCACAGCAGCTCAAAACAAGAAGCATGTAAAGAAAAGCTGTAATTAACCTGGAAAATGGACAGCTGTATTTCTTCTCAAACAAAAAAAAAAAAAAACAAACAAAAAAACAGACCAAAAAAACCCCAAAAAAACACAAAACCCCACACCTAAACAGGAGTCTGAAGTTTTCCTATCTAGTGTATTAAAATAGAAAAAGTGAAAAAATTATCAAAAGATAGCACCTATCTTTCATTTTAAGGGTTGCCCGATTCCATTAACCTCAACGTGTCTAGCACAAACTACCCCCCAGTGTGAGAGCAGCTGTTTTGGAGTGGTCACCTTGGACATTGCTAGATTTCTGGAAGTGTCTTTAGAAGCAGAGGTCCCTGTGACTTTGAACGAAGGCATGAATTTACTTTTGTGTATTTCTCCTGCAAATCTGTAGGATTGCAAATTATCACTGGGAAAAATACCTGGGACTTTTCTTTCCTTGCTTTTAAACAACAAATCTTTACAGACAGTTGTGTTGCTTGCTCTGAATTCACTTCTGAACAGAGATCAAGCCTGAGACCAAGGTTTCAATTTCAATAGTTAAAGATTCAAAATTAAACAGGAATCTAAGTCAGGATTTCCTCTAACAAGATCAAGGTACTGTTCTCTGTTTTGTTTTAAATGTTGCAAAGCACCACTGTGATATTTGGGCTCGGTTTCATTCAGTACCAGATCTACACCCTCCCATCTGTCTCCAGAACTGCCCCACAATCACAACAGTAAGCAAATACAGAGTAAAGCCTCTCAGATGATGTTTAAGCCTGGTAAACCAGGATCAGTTTATTCTGAGATCCATGATAGAATGATCACCCTACTATCTCTGCTATTATAGGCTTTGCCGCTTAGGAAATTATCCTGGAAAAGAGACCAACCTGCTGTTTCATGTCTGCTATTCCTTTTTCCCTTTTGTGGAACTTGCTCATTCAGTCTATTCTCCAAAATGAAAGCTATTAAGAATGAAAGGGAGACAGGTAGTACTATTAATGACCAGGCAAATACTATATACAATGTCTTGAGAAAAAACAACATAGAGAGTTGTCATTTATAAACACTAGGGAAATGATTCAGCATAGGAATAAAATTGGTGAAAAAGTACATCCTGCCAAACTGACAGGAAAAGTAAGTTACAGCATGATATTAATTTGCAGAACTATAGAAGGGAAAACGCTGTTTTCTGCTTTTTTCTTTTAAAATCATCTTTCTTTTCACATTTATTCACACTCCTGCAGAGATGCCTGTGTTCTTAGAGGCTGATTTTCAAAGATTTTGATAACACCTATTTAGCCCACAAGAGTTTTTCCTCTCAGTACCAATTTGACCCAGAGTCGAGATTTCAAGCCAAAAGTGACAGAATCTACTAGGAGGTCTCTGTTGGGATTAATGCAAAACTGCATCTCACAACCTGACTGGAGCACGGGAAGCAACCGACAAACTGCCTTCACTATCGTGAGAGGTAGGTCTGCCACCTCTGATGACCAACACACATAGAAAATGAAAGACTCTAAGGCAGCAGAGGACAAGGGAGGCTGAGAAGAGATCACATCCTACATCTCTGAGGAGAGCTAGACAGACAGTTCAATTTGCAACAACAAATCAAAGCAAAATTAATTTGCTTTTTTTCTTTTTTTTTTCTTCTCCAATCTTTTCAGAAGACAGAAATACCAATATTTCCTTTCGAAGCATTGAGAAATATCTTTCTTTAAAATGCAGAGTAGATTGACTTTAGCAAAGCAGTGGTGCTAGAAGGACCAAGTGCCATTGGTTGCAGTTTCACTATTTCTTAGCACTGATTCTGATTGAGGAGCCCAATGCGAACAGACTCACTCAACAGACACTAACAACTCATAAGCCTTGGCCAAAACTGCCGTGTAAGTAATAAATGGCCTGTCCATGCTTGCAACTGGCTGCTGCAACTTTTCATAGCACCTGGAAATCTAAATTTGGCTTTGCCACTACTTCCAACACTTTAGCCTGTATGATGCACATATGGACATCCCAAGTGACACGTAGAGACAACAAGGGGAAGTCAATATTCATTAAGATCTGCAGAAGAAAATACAATCCATCCAAGTTAAGTATCTAACTCCCTTCAAAAAGAGTTTTTGAGTTGTCTAATGACGTTTTGGTATTCAGGTGTTTCACCCTATTTAAAAATGAACTATTAGCAGTACAGGACCACCTATTTGCAAAAAGGATGGTGGTCTAAACTCTTTGGTTTTTCCAAATACAAAAGCAACCTCATAATCAGAGTACATAAAAAGAAAACAACTAGGGTCGAGTCGAGGAGATTTTGAACACATCTCTTCAGTGAGTGCTTCAAAGCATGTGAGATGAGAAACTGCTGCCTCATTTGATGAACTAATCTGTCATGCAGCCAAGATAGGTGTTGGTACCAGAAAAAAAAAAAAAGAAATATAAAGAAGTATTATAAACTTCTCATGTGACAGCTGGGAGAAAGGAATAAAACTGGGGTCTTGGCCCTGAGATGTAGCTGCAATTCACATGAGAACTGGATTTTCTTGTCTGTTAGCAGCATCCTGGGCTGCATTAGGCAGAGCGTCACAAACAGATTGAGGGAGGTGATCCTTTCCATCAGCTTAACCATGGGGAGACATTCCTGGGGTGCTGTGTTCAGTGTTGGGCTATGCCCAACATGAAAGACATGAACAGACTGGAGTGAGTCCAGCAAAGGGCTCCAAAAGTAATTAGGGGCTGGAACATCCATCGTACAAGTAGAGGTTGAGAGAACTAGGACTGTTCAGCCTGAAGAAGAGAAGGCCTAAGGGGATTAAACCAGTATGAATAAATACATGATCAGGTGAGAAAAGAGGACAGGGCAGATCCATGAGTAATGATTATTTCCTGCTTGATCTCTCCCTTTCTCTCTCTTCCACCCTTTTTTTCTATTTCTATCTCTCTACCTCACATGCATTAATAAATAAAATCCATCTTGTTGGCATTGGCACAGGGTTGTGTTTGTACCTTAATCCGTGCAGAGGTGCCTCTTGCTAAACAGATGTAACAACATCCCTGAAGGTGTTTAAAAGACATGTAGATGTGGTGCCTAAGGTCTGGTTTAGTGGTGAACTTAGTAGTGTTAGATCAACGGTTGGACTCAATGATCATAAAGGTCCTTTCCAGCTTGAGCAATTTTATGTTTCTTCTCACTTATGCCCAGTGACAAGAATAAGAAACGTGCATAAAATGCAATACAACAGATCTCCATTTAAGTATAAGAAAAAAGCCTTTTCATGAGAGTGGTCAGTCACTGAAATAAATTCTCCACAGGGGCTGTCCTATCTCCGTTCTTGGAGATATTCAAAACCTACCTCAGTATGGCCCTGAGCAACCTGCTTTAGGTGACCTTGCTTTGAGCAAAGGATTGGCCTAGATGATTCCTGGAGGGGCCTTCCCAGCTCACTCTGTAATTCTGTAAAAATTAAAAACAGTCATGGAATCAAGGACCATAACTTGGACTTTGGTGGGGGATGATTAAACAACTTCCAATGCAAGGAATTCAGCAGCTGGATGGTTAACCAGTTCTGGGAACAAAAGTGAGTTGAACCACTGTACACTGTACAACAATAAAGGCAGGTTCTACCATGATGTGCTGAGTAGCAGTTGTAGAGCTGAGAAAATACTTCAGAAATATTTCCCCACTGACTGTATAAGCAGCTACAGCCCCACAATGTTCCTGAAACCTTCAGCAGGCTTTGAGAACCCTTCCTCACGCCCTGCATAAGATCCAGACAAAATATGGCTTTGCTATGTTTCTATAACACATACTTAACAGCTGTCACTCTTATTTTGCCTAAATTATGTGAAGATTTCAGCCCTTGGCTCTTTATACAAATTTTATTCTGCAGGGCAAGAATAGCCAGCCATGTCTTTCTGACTGATACAGCAGCTATGATAGCAGGTGCAATCTTTGGCATAAAAGCAGCAGGGGTAGAATGAAGAGAGATTATTATTATTATGACACATAGAATTAATGAGACCTTTTCTGGAAACCTTTGCTAAGCCTCATACTTTGCAAAGAGAGACAAAAAAACCTGAAAGATTAAGAAAAAAAAAATTAGAAGATGGAACCAAGCTACACAAAATTTTAAAAAGCCACATTAAAGTATAAAAAAATAAAGGTACTTAATTTCACAAAATACAGACTACACCATCACTTGATCACAGCCTTCACATAATACACAGGAAAATGCTTCAAAGAGCAGATTATCTGCTAACAGTAGATAAAGGTATATAATAATCTGTTTTCTGAAATTTGAAACAAGACAAATTGGGGGTGAGAAATAAAGTGCCAGTCTTCAAATGACAGTAGTACCCAGTGAAACAATTTAATGACTGACACAATGGATTTTCCATCACCTGAATTTAGCACATCAGTATTTGATGACAATAGCATTACCAAATATATCCAACAAAGGGGATTGCTGAAAGAAGGATGTGACTTGGCACAACTCATAGATACCTGTTTTAACACCTGATTGATACATCTGGTTCTGAATCAGAGAAGCTGATTTTTTGAGTGGTGGTAATTATCTTATCAATTAATGGGCTGTTAGTAAGACTCCAATGATTGGTTTATACACAAGATGTTTCAAAAAGGCAGCAGTCGTTCTGCAAACAAATAAATCTCTTTCTATGTTAATGTGTATAACAATGAAGATTTTTTATTTTTCCCAATCCATTTTTTGCTGGTTTTCCCCTTCCTCTTGATAACACATTGCCACTAAGGAAAAGAGACAAAGTTAACACCTAAGTCTAAAATGTCCCAAAATGCCAATCATTAAGCCTGAATACTAATAAGACAAATGCCAGATGACCTTGTAGCCTACAAATAATACACTCAAGCTAATAAAGAGTGAGAGAGTAATGCATGGGTGCCAGCTGGCTGTGAGCTGTCAAATACAGTTGGAATATGTGGGATGAAGGTTATGCAAAGAGCAAGGTGTGTGCAAGCAGACTGTACTGTTCAAGACACCACAACAAATCACAACAAATCTTGTTTCTGTCCCTGCTTCCAGAAGACCTGCTTGGTAATCTGCCACCTTTGAAAGGTTAGGGAGGTGAGGGGCTGTGCCTGAAAATTGAGGAAAGGAAAATATTGCATCTACTTTCAAAAAAAGGCCAAGATAGATATCTAGAGAATTAAGTAATAGACAGTGTCACTTCAGTCGCTGGGAAAATCATAGAGTAAGTGCTCTTGGAGCACTTTCTGTACACATGTAGTAGAATCATGTGGCTGGGAATACTCAGCATGTGTTTACAAAGGCTAAATCAATGCTGACCAATTTAAATGCTTTCTAAAATAAAATTACTAGATTTTTAAATGAAGGAAGAGCAGTAATTGATCTCATTTTCAGAAAGACTTGCAATGTCTTTCCTGAAATATCCAGGTTCTTGTATCTTGCTTCCAAGTTGAGATGTCATGGTTTGGATGGGTGGATCAAACAGAGGTATAACTCTGCAGTTACATGATCGAGCTCACGGGTCAGTCCTGCAACATGAGTAGCAATCTTCATCAATGACCTGGAGCAGGCAACAGTGTGCTCTTGTCAAATTTGAAGATGATGCTAAACTAGGTGGCAGCAGACTTAAGTAGAAACAGAAGAGTTTGAGACTGGACTTAAGGAGAAACATTTTTATCATGGAAACAGTCAGGTGGTGTCACAGATTATCCAGGGGGGATGTTCAGCCTTCATGCTTGGAGGTTTTCAAAACTCAGCTGTAAAAACTGTGTAGCAAGCTGGTCAAGACCTCCTGGTTCTAAGGGTAAGTTCACATGTGATAGCTTAGAACTACAGTTCATTTCCCACAGAATCACAGAGGAAGCTTACAGCAAGAGATCATGAAAGGTGAGCTTGGGCAGTTGGAGAATAAAATTATATTGGGAATAATGTAGACATATTAGAAGGTATTGCCATTGCTCATGATCAATGAGATAGGAGTTGCTTATAACAGACATGAGGGAATTAAAGAAATTGTATGAATAATGAAAGGGAATTGTATGAATAAAGTGTTGGGAAATTAAGCATTCTCTATGGCTGGCATAGTGAAAAAATTAATTTTGTCTGAATCAGGGGAAATTAATAAAGCCATTTAATATGTGCTCACACACACATATAAAACACATAAAATGTGCATATTAAACACATTTGGTAGCTGATGCTTTCCGAGTAAACAGAATAACTGCAAAACCACCAAGACATTTATAAACATTTCTATTCCCTCTCTCCAGCACCACCATTTCTACATTTCAACGCCACCATTCCTTCATGTTGCATTTTCAAGCTCAGCAAGAAGTAGGTTCTGAGCATTTCTACACAGGTACTGTCAAGTGGAATTATCTTTATTAAATTCTAGATGCCTGTAAAGGTGATGCCTCCTTTTGAACTGCTCCTCCCAGCCACTTTCAGGTCTGATTTTCAACATCTCACTTGTGATAAGTTTAACTGCACCCTAAATGTGCCTACATCACTCTAGGTGAATTGCTCAGCAGTTAATACCTGCCTTGTACATTATTTCATACATTCATATGAGTCTTGTTTTAGGTGGTTTTCCTACAAGCTGGAAAGTTTTGTAAGGTTTTATGGTCAGATGGATGTGGGTCAAAGTGAAATAGTAAGACCATACTAAACACAGGTGGGGTTATACGTAGCCAAAGGAAAGATTGTTGAGTCTTGACAGCAGCGTGCAGATACCCACATATATGCAAGCACTAAGTGATGGAGCTTATGTTGGAAGGCTGAGTACTTCAGCTTGGCTCAGCACCAATCAAATGCATTCACAGAGCTTCTTGATCCAGATGGGTATCTCCAGATGCCACAGAGCTGTGCTGATAATTCAGGGTTTCGGGCAATACTGCATTATGCAGCAGAGGATGATCTCTGTTTCCACCCTCTACTCTCTGCTAAAACCAATGTGTAAGAGGAGGCGCCTGCCCCAACACCTCATGTGAAAGCATTTACCAGGAAACAGTGGATTTTCAGAGTTAAAGCACATTTTTCAAAGTTTAGACACCTCTACACCAAAAGCACAACTGATTGTTTGCCAGAGAATAATTTCAACAAAAGTGGATGTGTCATCATGACCCCCTGAACCTGGCCCTGACAGTGAGATGTAAATTCCCAATTCACACTAACTATCAATACTTCCTACTCTACTTGCATGCTGGTCAGCCCCCAGAGTCCAGACCATATGCAGACCTCTGGGACTGGCACAACCAAGCCCTTCCCTATCCAGATCAGGATGTGGAAGAAATATGCTCCAACTTCTTTCTCCCACAGACCCTAGTTTCCTTCCCAATGAAAAAAGCACTATGGGAAGCTGTGACTTTTGCTCAAGTCTCATCTTGGCACATGGACTGAATATGGTGAGTGGGGAATATGTGCTGCTGCAGCTGCACCTAGGAGCTGGAGAGTCTCCCAGTGTCTCGTGGTGCAGCACATGCAGGGCAGCTTCATAGAGGCAGCTTGGCATAGAGCTCACATGTAATTAAAAGGTAAATGCCAATTCTTGTTCGTTTTAGCGAGGAAAAAGACAAAAAAAGAACTGTGATATTTTTGAAGCAATAATATAAAAAGAAAATTATTAAGTGCATTAACACACTACTGGAAATCCTTGAAGTACTGGTTCTTGGAGTTTCTTTCCAAATTCTCTGTCATACAAATGCAGGAATAATTCCCACATGGAAGTAGATATGAAGTTACCAACAGGGTTACCTAACTTGGATCCATTGTTTATTGGTTCTGCTGCTAAATCAGAATCTTATATTTTTTCAAACAATAAAGTATTGAAATAATTCACAAGTTCAGCCTTTACCATAGAACAAAAAATTTAGGAAGTATGTATCTTAAAAATATACCTCCCATCCATATATTTTTAATATAATTATGTTCCTGTACATAATTGTGTTTAATGTACACTTTATGTACATAATTATGTTTATGTACATCAAGTGTGACTCTACTACCCAACAAACAGAAAACAGACTATCTCTACTCCTATGGCTCATTCCTTTCTGCCATTTGCCACACCATGGTTTTACACGGAAAATATTTATCAGGTTTTAGCAGAAAATCAGAATTTTAGAATTAAGATTGACTATTACAGATAAGATTCTATTTTTACAATATTTTGTACAACAAAATCAAAGCTTTTTATGAAGCCATGAGATGCATCACAATAACATGATTTCTATTGCCATTTCTTACACTTTCCTAGAACATTGATACAATCTGAGAATGTATTAATACATTGAAATCAAACAAGAAAAAAATAAAAATGGTAGAAGTAATTGCTACTTTAAGGTTTTGTGGTGATTTAGAAAATGTATAGAAACCACAGAAAATTATATAATTAAGGAATAAACTGAGTGTCACTCACTCAGTGAATTCAATCTTGCTCATATCAAAACAGATAAAACGCTATTATGCATTTTTGTGTTTAGAGGTGTAAAGTGTGGCTTTTTATAAAGTAAAAAGAAGATTGTTGAAAAAAGTCATATGTTGAAGTTGGGAGAAAAATGAAGTGTGAAATAACGAGCACAATCCCATTAAATTACTAATTAAGGAAGCAAATAGACATACTGAAGTATGAATTTCCAAATATTCTTTGACCTATAATAAAGGCTGTTCCAAAAGATGTTTTCTAGAGTTACTCACAGGGAATAGTGGGGCCCAATTAAGGAAATTATGCCCTTGTTATAAAGAGCTGCCTGAGTATTGCATTGCTCTTGAAAGAGTGGGAGAGGCAATACCAAAATCATGGGCAGCGAAAGCAGTAAAAAAAGACATCAGGAGCAGAGATGGCAGGCCAGTTTCTGTGGATGATGCTGCAAAAACTGGATGCTGAATGCTGTTCTCATGCAAAGTCCTGAAGCACTTTTGTTGAAGATTTTATTGACCTTTCACTAGTCCCACAGGCAAGGTAAAATATTGGCCAGCTCTGTCTCTGCTGAAATGAAATAAACACACTTCAGGTGTGGACTATTTATGGTCTTTCATCATCAGTAGACAGCAAAAAGAAACTTTATAATCACACAGCTAAATTAAATAAGAACAGAACAACAATTTATGGTCAACAATTTTTCTGTTTGCACTGGGGTGGCAATCACATTTTGCTTCTCTCAGTTCACTGCCATAACACTTCAGCTTGACAACTCCCGCAGCTCCCAGAGAGTCGATGGAGTTACACCGCAGTAAAACTGGAGAGGCGCAAAGAAGACTCCAGCACACTGAGGGCTGTGGAAACTTAAAATAACTATTATCAAAAAATCCTTCTCTCCCTGTTGCAAGTATGAACTGCTGTCAGGATGAAAGCATAAGAGAATCTGGTTTTAAATTGAGATTTTTTTTCTGTGAAGTATGCAAGTGATTCAACAAGACAGACATTCAAATTACACTAGTCAGGTACGTTCTTACCTAAATCCCCATCGTGTGCACTTCCTATTTCTATGCTAAAATCTTCACTATCCCCAGTAAAATTAATGTTTCCATTCATGGAGAAGACCTAAGCCACTTGTCAAAGAAGTTCTTCTTTTTGTCTATCCTAATTTCTAGGCAAATTTTCTGGCAAACTTCTGGGCTTTTGAGAACTGTTATAGGTCCTGTAGTGCCTGTTACAAAAAGACCTTCATGAAGTAAAAACATCCAATTTTTCAGGTTCCTTCTGCCATCCCAAAACGTACCTCTTGGCTCCTTCCCTGGGTGTGCTTATGGCAGAAACATAAGGCTCAAACATGGCCCAAAAACTGAACACCTATGGGTACAAATCATTCCAAAGTTCTATGGCCTTGAGCTGATGTCTGTAATGGAGCAGTCTGAGATATCTTCAGAGAGTGTCTGAAAGGTTTGTTGGGGTTTCTGGCTTCAGGCTTCACCAACTGTCTGGCAAGAGAGTAATTTAGTTGCCTAAGAACTGATCAGCAAATGTAATGAGAAATCCAGTCAAATCAAAACTCTAGGTTGATCCAAAAACTGGATAGAAATTATCAATTCAGTAAAATAATTGTACTATGGATCCAAACACAGATGGTGAAGATTTCTATAGATAAGCCACTGTTTGTCACAATCAGGATGCTAATTTAGTCCCATTCCCGCTATTCTTAGCTGTGTAAGGAAATTAATAATTTGAGAAAGAAATGTTTACACTGCTAACAGATTCCTCTTGGATATGAGGGTAGAAGGATCTAAGTCTGTACTGTTTGATGCTGGAGGTGTTGTACATGAGATAAGCCATGAGAAATTTTTAATCAACAAAGCAGAAATTACTTGTCACAAAAAAAAATAAAATCTATGTTTGCAAATAATAAGATTAGTGACTAGGATCTGAAAGTTCATTGAATGGTTTAGGTTGGAAGGGATCTTCAAGATCCTCTACTTGCAGCCCCTCTACTCTTGGCAGGGATACCTTCCACTAGTAACAAGGTTACTCAAAGGCCTATGCAGCCAGGTCTTGAATGCTTCCAGGGATGGGGAAGAAGATGCATTTATCCTCTTTGGAGACCTGCAGGATATAGACTTTGGCCTCACATTAGATCTATAAAGCTTTACAGCTGATTTTCATACAGACATGTGTATGTCACATGCTATTCTGGGGCTCATAAATGAGTGGCTCTAGTATCTGTGCATGCACATTAATTTGTGTTTATCTTTTTAGACCAAACACTAAACTTCGGACATTTTGTCATATTTAGTGGTTTATTTTGATAACATTTTTTCTCTGTAATAGAGATTTCAGGTTTGTTTGGTTTTTGGTTTGTTTTTTTTTTAATAAAGAAGCAAGTACTCACTGTATGTAAGAAAAATATATGCTCTGTAATGCTATATGTTGTTCTCAGTTTTTATTAGTACAGAGAAATAAAATAACTTGATAGTGATTCTGTAAGTTTAAATTACCTGTCAGTGTTAGTTCCACCAGCTGTAGAAAATATTTTCCTTAGCAGAACTCAGTAAAGGTTGGGACTAGATTTTATCTCTGATACAGAAGGAACAGGCTTTCTGGGGTCAGGAATTTTTGGGCAATTTTTTTGGTAGAAAGGGGCATGTGGGATCTTTCTGTCTTGGTACTAAACAGGTTCTTGCAATATTTGATCTTTCAATGAAAAATATATATCTATAAGCCAGTTTACAATGTTCCTGTAAATAAGCAGCAGTTTTCTCAAACTACCAACTCTCTATTATTTATTGTGTCTCTGAAAAATAAACCTACAGTGCTGCTTTCTAAGTCCATGGTATAAATTCAGGTGCAAAAGATACTGATTAATAGAGTAAGAATGGAGTTTGTTTTATCCCATTTCAGTGATCTTAAAGTGCAAAATCATTAGCTAGAGCCATGTTAGGGGTCTTCATGATCGCTATAATCAATAGCAAAATATACCTGAGGGGTGAATCTCACCATCTTCAAGAGCTGCCTTATGAAAGGCCACATCACTGTGCAGTGCTGCGACCCCTCTGTAACAGTCAAAGCAAGGAATGGGTTCAGCCATGTCAAAATGACTCTTGTAATTAATGAATGGACCATTTCATGTCTCTGATGCAGAAAACTATTGAACACTGTACCAAAGACAGAGGTTTTTATTGATCTTTTTGCTTTTCTGTCCAACATACACTTTTTCTTCCCTTTTGGAAAACCAATAGGAACTACAAGGTAGAAAAAATTGAAGAAAAAAATAGCAAAATGTGAGAGGCTTTCTGGTGGCTGTGCCACTTGCGCCAGAACTACCTGGGCCACTGGGAAGTCCTCCAGATGCTGCTAAGATTTCCATTGCATATTTATCTATAAAATAAGCTAGTAGATACGAAAAGCAACAATAGTTAAAGCAGAATGAAGTTCATCAGATATGCTCAGATTCTCCTGGAGATCCATATATCTTGCCTGTCAGCCCAGAACTGGAGGCAGACGTATGGCACAAGTCTGAACAAAGTGACAAACAGAAGCACTGCCAAGCCCATGCTGCCGTTCCAAGGCCATGAATTCACTGAGCTTTTTGCATCCATTGTTTCCCCTGGGTCAGTCAATGTCACACTCTCTGAGAGGAGCTGGGATAAGACCCTGTCATTCTTTTCCCTTGTCCTCTTCCTAAGAATCTCATTATGAACCTGAAGAGCTTGGCTAATGGAGTTTACAGTGACAGAGTCTTTTATAGTGCTATAAAGGCTTTTAAGATGTACTTCAGGGGCTTCTAATTCTCTCAGCAACACAGTAAATATAATGAACGTAAAAATTATCCTTGCAGATGTTGTGGTGCCAGTAACAATAACAAAATCTCAGCACGGCACAGGACCAAAATAGCATCTGGGATTTTGATTCACTCAATTTAATCACACAGTGTTTGAGCATTTATGGTTTTACAGTTTTTGTTTATTGATTTACAGTATTTTAATGAGATTATTGTGAAAACATATATGCTGAACTGCTACTTATATGGGACATATACCAATGCCTATCACTTCCCTCATTGCTTTCTACAGAGTGCTAATTTGCAGCCCTCTGGAGCTCACAGGAGGATTTAACATTAAACAGTCTGCTGACTAGTATGAGAGGAAGGAGACGACTAATAACTGTTTCCTAAGCCCATCAAAAGATCATGAAACCTTCTAAGACTTTAAAATAAGGAAAATAAATGTACAGAATGTAGCCATTTATATTTCTTTTGATTTAAAACTGAGCAGGGAAGTATTAGCAAAGCAATGCACTGATCTATGGGTCATTGCTCAGGTGATTTCCAAAGCATTCTGAGTATAAAAGTAATTTGTTGCATTGTGGCCTACACAAAGGTGCCAATAATTTCAAATTTGTGAGCAAGGTGCCACAGAGAAGCAAACCTTCCCAAATCCATGCACTGGAGCATGTACACACATGCAGTGAGGAACTTGTGAAAGTTTTTCCATCTAAAAGTGAGGTATCTCAGTTTGGGAGCTGGACAGTCACGCATCAATGATTTCCATGTCAGGTGATGATTCACATGACCCACCAAAATGCCACCCAAACCTCACACCAAGGTACTCCTGTTTCTCTCTTGTTCTGTCTATCCCCTTTATCATCTCCATGGGCTCTAGCAGAGGCTCAGCCATTGCCTCAGGCTGTACTTCACTTTTGGATAACTAAAGTTAGGGGAAATTAATCCCTGCTTTGGGCAGTAAAGAAGCAACAACATGAGGTAATATGAAGGATAAAATACTCTATAGGCTTTTCCCAAAATATACTCCCTTCACTCAGTGACAAAAGTACCTGGGCTAAGCAATACAGTTACTTATTTTCAGCAAGTGAACAGATCTGGCCTTAGTAGATGTTATGCTGCCACCTCTCCTGAAAGCCACCTTTAGCAACCCAGGATTTCCCCTAGGATTCTATGAAATAAGTGCTCAGGGTGGCCTGTGGCCCTGTCTAGTGCAGGGTGCCACTACCAGGACTGTGCTCACCACCAGCACCACTGCTGCTCCTAATACCTGTCAAAAAACTCTTGTGAATAATTGCATCAAAGACAGGAAGAAAAAGGGCTGATGGGAAGATTATTTAATTTGTGAGTTCATCAATTTCACCCGAGCGATTTTTTTTTTTTTTTTTTTTTTTTTTGCCTGAAGTCTCAGGCACCTCTCATTGCAGAAAGGACACTGTGAAAGCCAAAGTTTTGCAGAAGACTTGACAGTCTTTGCCCCACGGTACTCCAGAGCACAGCAACCCCTGTCCTCTCAGCAGTTCCCATCACACAGGCAGTGAAGCCCTCCTCACACCAAGGGCAAGGCTGACCCCCAGGTGCTGTCAGTCAGTGTAACCCCCTGGCACGTACAGAGACTGCTGCCAGCTGCACAAGTGGTCAGACCCACACTGTGCTTGGGAAAGACAGGGAGCACACAGGAGGAAAGAAAGACTTGGGCATTCATTTTTGAGCCATTTTTCTTCCTTACATTGTACATTTTGAGAAATTTTTGTTCCTAATATTGCTGGAAATAGTTGCTTTCTCTCTTCCAGCATGCTTGGCCAGACAGCAGCTCTGAGTCAGACCTTTCCTTATATACCATTGTCCTTTACATCCTTCAGGTGACCCAGAATGTATTACCATGGCAGGCTGAAATTTCCCTGCCACTGCTTGATCTGGCACTCCTTCAGCTGTTCAGGGGCTCAAGGCATAACCTCTCTCCCTTTTGTAATGTTAATGCACATTCTGTGCTCTGGCCTCTGAGTTTGCTCTGTGTAGCTGGCAATATTAGACTAAATCAAGCTTCCTCCCTCTCCAATGAATATGTATTTGGAGCAGTATTTTTTTTCTTGTGCTGGTTCAGAATAGTCAACAGCAGGAGTAAAGCACTTTTTATTCCTTCTCAGATTAAATCTATAGGCTTTCTTTAGTTCCACTTTCTGAGGGAGGTTTGCTAGCAGTATCAGCTGGTCCATTTTGGCATGGTTGATGATTCAAGATCATTATTAATATTCCAGCTGCCAGAGAAGTAGAATATAACTTTGTATGCCCTCCTCTGGGGTTTTAATCCATTCAGAAAGCAACACTTTAGCTGACAATTCAGTAGTGTCAGACTTTTCACTTTAAAGGTAATGATTCAGTCTAACATTTTATTTTTTTCTGTCATATAACAACACTTCATTTGTATGCTGCTCTGTGTAGATAACATAACTAAACAACCACTTTGGTGAGAAGAGAAAGCAGGCATGTCAAGGAATACAAGGAATTTGTGATTATTTAGATTTTTCATCATTCATTTTCTTTTATGTTTAAGAATGTAGATTCCTTTACTGTAAAAAGGGAAACAAAAGGAAATGTCAGCTATTACTACGAACAAAGGATAATTTACTTCAACCATAAGTTCCAGTATTATTTCTTAGTCAGAACATCCCATGAACAACAAATTTCAGTATCTACTGACATTAGCAATAAAGGCCACCCAAGGAGGAGCATTTATTTCAGTCAAGTATTATGTATTTTTAAGCTGCCAAACTGTTAGAAATCTGTTAGAAAAAGAAGCTGGGACATTAATGACAGCTACATATTGATATACCACAATAAGCATCTCAAGAAAAAGTTAAATGTATTTCAAAATAATTGAAACTATTATTATGCTGAGTGGGCCTTGCATTTTCCTAGAATATTTCTTATTTTGAAATTTCTTACAGCTGAGCAAAGGAATGGGTTAGTGGATGCAAACAGCTGGGTCCTTTTTATTAAAATACTCCTGAGGAGTATTTTAATAAAAAGGATCTTTAATCCCTGAAAGAAAATAGCAAGAAAACACTTTTTTTTCTTTTTTTTTTATTTTTTAGCTTTACATATACAAATATTTAGCCTTCCATATACCATTTCTGAATGCATGCTTTCTTTGATGTCTCATTGCTAAGACCTAAATTCTTTGCTGATTCATAGCCTGTCAAATCAATGCAGCAATTGCATGTAAACTATTACATTTCAAAGGCTTGTCTATCCCAGGCTTGCAAGCTCAGCTCTAAGTTAATATAAGAAAATACATTATTGCACCCTGGTTAGTCTCTTATGTATTCTAAACTATCTCACCCATGCTCCCCAGGGCTGGGGGACATAGTCACACTCACCATTGTGCTCCTTGGGGTGGAGAAAGTGTCAGATGGGACTCTTTAAACCTTCTTGGTGAAATTTCACAATTTTTACTCGCAGATTGATATATGGTAGGAGAATCCCTCCTTATTTCGTTTTCATCGGGCCAAAATTGTCATCACATTTTGATATTTCCTTGAAAATGCATTTTCATCTCTCACGACAGAAGGGAGAGGTTTTATACAATATTTATAGTTCATCAAGTCACATCAGAACATGCAAAGACAGTTCTGATCCTCCAAAAGTAACATTTCACCCAGTAGTACCTGAGGCTCTGCTTAAATTTCACTGGGAGAGGTTTCTTAGCTCTGGGAGAATACTCTTTCCCTGTGTTCCAGACTCTATATATGTAATTAAATATTCACCCTCTGAGAGAGTCAGAAATACAGTGACTCATGTACAGGGAAGAGACTGCCCTCAAAGCCCAATGGCTAAAGCAGTCATCACAGACGTTGAAAAACTTAATTCCACAGGTCAGCTCCAGTTGTGTCAGAGAGCTTGCTGCAGAAATCACATGTAAGGGAAAATTGTGTGTTGTATGCAGTAAAGTGCACTTCAGAAGATTTTATTTCTTCCCTTAACATGTCACTCAAACATTCTACTTTGACCTAAATCCAGCACTAAGTTACCCATCTCTCTTAATGGTGTGTGGCATTCTGGGAGCTGTTAGCTTAAAAATCAATAAATTTTTTTTTTGTAGGACTTCTGTAGAGAAAATATACCATCTACAGATATTTTTAGCCAAATTCTGGTACTTGGTTCATCTATTTAATCATGATGTGAATGGATTTCAGAATACTAAAATATTTATGCAGAAAACAGAGGTGGTCACTGTGAAATAGATTTCATTTACTGTCTGAACACTACTCGCATGTTCCTAGGTACTCCACGTTATTGACAAATTTATAGATAGCTGTCATTTTAACATGCCAGGTTAAAGAAATGCTAAAGCTATTTTACACACATTTATAATGTTTCTGGGGAGCATAATTGATTCATCAGGATAATTATGTGCCTCATTTTCCCTTCTCTCTGCCTGCAATATAGTTATTGCCCCTAGTGTGGGTTGGTTTGATGTATTTTTGGTTTATTGGAGAAAACAATAAAACAGTTAAACACACTTCCTGGACTCCCGTGCAAAGCAGCAATGAGCCATTATCACTGGGCAATGGATGAGGCAGGGGGAAGAACTATCCTCCTTCCATCAGCACAAGAAAAGGCATCATTCCTTCTGCTCCTCATGAAAATTCAGGTCTATCCAGAAATATTCTGGTGCACAAATGATGGAAGGAAATTGGGCAGAAGTTGTGAAAGCAGGTGAAGGAACCACCACTTAGTCTAATAAAGTCTCTAGACTGAGCCCGGGTCTCTGATACCTGTGTCCAGGTCTGTCAGTGGTCAGAGAGGTATTAAACTCCTTTCTTCTTGTTACCCAAGTGTCATCTCAAATGTGTTGCTTAAATGGTTATCACTCTTCAGACTTTGCTTAAAGAGCTGTTTCTCTCCAATTAGCTGCAATTTTTGTCAATATGAAAGACAACTTCACACATACATACACCCATCCCCACTCAAATATGTGTATATGCAAATATATATACAGTCATATGTATATATTTCCACAATTAAAACACATTCACACATATATAACCTTTTGCTATCAGTTGAAAGAGGGAAGAATATGAAATCTAAGCTGGCCCTCTATTTTCTCTCTAGATTGTCTAGCATTAGGTGTTTCCACAGAAAGATGTGTGCCTTCTGAAGTAACAGAACATGAGACAATATAAGACCTTTATTCAGTATATAACAATCTAAAAATAACAATCTAATTTCTAAACACATGATTAAATTTCCACACTTGGTAAAACAGCCTTTAACTTTTGCTATCCTTAGTAGTTCTCAATATGATCATAAATGCGAAATCCTTTTTTTTTTTAATGGAAAACACGGAACCAGAAAAATTTTTTGCATATGAAATGCCATGAATTATTGTGCTTCACTATCTTGAAATAAAAAAAAAAACTAAAAACAGGAAAGACGGAAGCAGAAGAAGAATAATAACATTATATATAGATTCATCAGAAAAGCATAAGTTAGGTCTTTGAATATCTTTGTATAGTTTCCACAAGACATCCTATAACCTGTGTATTTCAGAGGAATTTAAATGTATTCCATTTCCATGCAACAAAATAGGGAGTTACAGACAAGATCATTGTTCAGTAAAATAGAGACTTTCCTTTGTTGTAGTTAAATAACCCAGTGATGAGCAATATGATTTCACTCTTCTGAACATGGTATTAAACAGACCAAAATACACGATGTGATAGACAAAAAAAAAATTAAAATACAACAGCAACTTTGTTCTAAAGCACATAGAGTTCATATAAATGTGGCCAACATGAGCAATGAAGCAGAAAGTTAAATCACTTAACAATACCTGAGTTATGCTCTTTCACCCACAGGTCACCATCTAACCATGACTACAAGTATTTCTTTCAACAGACCACAACCTGCTCCACATAAATCCATGCACCACTCTGGGCTGTCTGCAGCCAAGGAAGGGTGCAAATGATACAATTTTGGAAAACCTAAATTAATTCACAGAAAGAGCCTCCTTTGTCATGTGCATTTATGTATACCACTTATATATTTGCAAAACAATGAATGGACTTACAAAAAGAAAACCCCGGTCACATTTTTCTATACTCTTTTGCTTATTAATGTCTTTGAAAAAGCACCTGATATTAAAAAAATAATTTAAATGCATGTTGCACATTATTGCATCCTGAGTATACTCAGGATATCCCAGTCTGTCAATTTTTGTAATGGTTTCACATTTTTAAGAGAAATTAATCAATAAAGAAAGGTGAACAGATAAAATAGTACCAGGGGGAGATCCAAATTTCAAAGCATTTTCCTAGTAGAAAATCATAAATAGAAATGAAAATTGCATGAAAAATTCAAAGGCCCTGGAAGCTAGACCTGTCTGGAATTTCATGCAGTCAAGCTATAAAGAATCAGAAATCCTGTTCTATTTTAAACACATTTTAACTCTCCAATAGAGAGAGGCTATCAGCACACGATGGTAAAAATGTATCCTTTTCCAAAGGAGAAGCGAACCCCTATCTATTATCTGTTATCTATGGTCTACTGTCTATGCTCCATGACCTTTTTCCCTTATAATGTATTAGAACTGTATCATGGAGGATACTAAAAATGCTACATATATTATTATATAGTAGTACAGGAGAGGAAGTAAGGAAGAACCCTTTGTGAATTGCTTAAGAATTTAATTTTCTTTTATCTCCCAGTCTAAGTTCTTTGGATTTATTCTGGACTAAAACAATTCCAGCTTGTTTGCTCCAATAAAATCAGCTCAGGTCTTGGTAGTACTGGAGAACAGTGGGAGATTTTAGGTTAAGAGACTAGCAGATAACCTAGAGCGACTAAAAATGCTACTGAGATTTGTGAAATTACATTTTAAAAAGAGAGGGTTTTATTTTTCCTCTAGACAGACTAATAGATTTGGTATCAGTGGGAAGCATTTGCCATCTCTCCAACTGTCTAAGTCATTATACAGAGCTATTAAGATGCTAAGTATTTCAGCATTTGGAGAAAAGAAGTTGTTTATTTTCATTGTAAAGAGTCATTGGAACAAAAGGGATGTGAGGTATCATTTACCATCTTGGCTGAGATGGTTAACTAACAGATAGGACATGCCCAGTGTAGGACATGTGAAAAATGCACTGAATTACTTGCTCAAGCTGAAGAAGGAAGCTTTCATAAAAGAAAGATACTGGTCCTGGACTTTGCTATGTGATGACCTTATCCTCCATCCTCACTCCTTCATAAAATCCTTGCAACTCCTGCAGTGGTCAAAATCAATGAGTTTGCTCCTAAAATTTTGTATTTCTTATATAACTTTCTGACTGCTCCAGAGACCCAGGTATGATGGTTTAACCTTGAGGAAAATGTTGAGTGTTCTATTACTGCATAATGAATTGCCACAAAATAATCTCAGTGCTGGATCTCACCTTGTTGTCTTGATTAAGGCACAGAAAAGAAAACAGGTGTTGGGACTCTGGTGCTGGACTACTGTCCAAAAGACACATGTTGAAATGCCAGATATTTCTTCTGTCTTTTTGGTTCTGGCAAGCCAGGTAATTCCTCTGTATCTTAGTCATTCATGTACAAAGTAGAAATCTGTTTGTGTGCTTCTGTGAGGATGGAAACCATCTCTCTTCCACATTCAGATGCCCTAAATTTCATCCACATCCATTCGCCCATCTGTTCTGTGCTCCGTGTTGGCAAGAGATGCCAAACCCATGGGATGCATCAGACTTGGGTGGAGGTAAGGCTGTCTGTAGTGAGCAGAATGCCTCACACAGTGGATTTATAAGTACATCTTGAGCTGCTACTCTACTGCATCAACTTCACTACAAGCACAAAATAGAATTTCAGTTTTACAGAGCTATGCTGCATATGTAGATATATATTTGGGCACAGATGAAACATGAAATCTGCTCAGAAAGAAGTCATTTTCTCCTCACAGCAATGCTCTGTACAGGGAAAAAAAAAAAATATATATATATATATAGGTTTGCATCAAACATGGTCCTTTCCCAAAAACTTAAGATCCGGGTCATATTTTCTTGAATTGCCCTCTGTTTCCTCAGTTTCCTTTCTGTAACAATGATCCAAGTTTTTCTGTTAGGGTAATTAAACTAACCTAGTTAGTGGTCAGCACTTTCTTTTCAGTTCTTCTGCAAGCTTCAAAATGAGCAGTTTGTCAAAATGAGGAGAATTTCATATTAAGGTGGCAGAGGAAGCCAAGCCCTAACTTTTCATGTACATTTAAATGGGCATTCAAGCAGTGACATGGAAATCAGTAAAGCAGCTATTAATGATCTGGTTCCATTAACAAATGTACATTTGGATGGTTAGTGACCTGGGACAAAGAGGAAATGCAATTTTGCTGCCAATACCATAAAAAATCACTGCTATTAGTGCTATATAAGAGTCATGATCAGTTATACCTTTTATTTTCTCAGTTCAGCTACACTGTAACCAATTAAATCTTTATTTTGAATAAAGAAAGGAGTGTAGTGGGTGTTACAAAACTGCCTTATGTACAGTTCCTTTAACTTATGCTATTAACATTACCTTGGTTACTGGAGTGGTGGAGCTTATTCCTAACATGTTTTTAGCTTTTGCCTTATTAGCCTAGTTTTCTAAAACACTTTTACCAGGAGGGAAAGTATCTCTCTTCTGGACATTAAATTAAACTCAGTTCACAACACACAACACAACTACTTTAGCCAGTGACTAGAACATAACCTGATTCTGCCATCTTACTTTACACTGAGTAATGATTTGTTCCATAAATAGTAATTTACCACTATATATATATATGGTTACAATTATCTATCATGAAATTTTTTACGAATTTATTTTTTTTTAGTAAGAACTATTAACCAAAATGTTTAAGCTCATTATTCCTTACAGTACAGAAATTTGCAGAAAATTATCCATTTCCTCAAATTGCTTTGAGTCTTAAAGAGTGACCACAGAGAAGATTATCCCTATCACAACGTTACGACTTGATCTTTTTTTGGACACCAGTGTTAGAGAGGACAGATCCCACCCATTGGACAAACCCCTTGAAATCAGCTGAAAACACTGTGTCAAGAAGACAAAATATATTTGGTTTCAAGTTTAAACAAGAAAAAGTTTACAAATCTGTTCTTCAGATCTCACTGACAGAATTAAAAGCAGAGTCTGATTTTAAGCAAAAACTGAATTCTTTATTTCTAGATGGTTTTGGAACTACGCTAGTCCCAATCCCTTTGATTTACAATCACATACAAAGAGATGGATATTTTATTGTGTCTTTTTCTGTAGCAAATCCTTTTATACCTACAGCCCAAAGGAATAAATAGAGATGTTGACTGTAGTTAGAAAATAATTCATAAAGACTAAGGGATGGGCAGCTGAGGACCAGGTAGTAGAGTGGAGTGTGTTGAGGGGATTGAGGAGGATGGCTGAAAATAGAGGAATTCAGAAGCAGGGAAGTGGAACTGGAGATGGGAGGACAATGAGCATGGGAAAACCAAGAGGTTTAATCACAGGTTTGAAGAAAGATATAGAGTTGAGGCTGAGTAGATCTGCAAGCAAATTAGAGAACCCTTTCCTCCTGTGGTCTTCTATGCTTGAACTTTTGAAGGGATGAGCAGTTTGAAGCATGGGTGAGTGCAGAGAATGCATAAAAAGGCCACAAGACTAAGACCAGGTCCCCTTGAAGGCCTGTCCTTGGAGGTCCATCCACCTTGATGAGAGTGCTAAAGCTGATGCAGCTCTCTGCTTTTCCCTGACACGAAGTCATGACATGATCTACCAGCTGACATTGAACGTACAAAGGCTTCAAATGGTAACACTTTTAATTACTGACCCAACACAGGCTCAGAAGCACCAAGAAATAACAGTTCTGTGTCACCTGCCCACCCAGCAGGCTCAGCAGGCTTTGGACCAAAACTTTGAGAAGAGCCACTCTTTACCCTTACAGTCATCAACTAGCCAAGAGTCAATGGTTTTCCACCTCTCCTTTTTTTACTAGTAAAGCGCTTCCCTTTGAATATTTTATTCAAGACCTATTTCTGGAAGGGCACCAGACTCCAGACTTGAGGAGATTGACAGCTGAATGTCCCACTAGAGTGCCAGTTTGAAGAATGCTTAGCCATAGCCAAAAGTCTGTACATTTGTAGATACTCTCACTGGGATACATTTCCATCTACACTAACACTCCCACACATTTTTTGTCATGGTTTCTATGGCTTGGGATTCAGCCATCCAAAAATAAAATTATCTATTAAAAATATTTTCCTATTCTGTAACTCCTTCTGGCTAAGTAAGCACAAGCTAAAAGAGTCAAAGCTACATTTTCTTCCTGAGCTCAATTTGATTTTCAGTACACACCACTAATGAAATATCTAGAAGTGATTTATTGGAACATACCAGCTATATTTAAGCAGCAGCCAAAACAATTACATTTAATTAAAATTAAGGTCAAGGAAACACAACAAACTAATGTGACACTTCAGACATCAGCATGGAATAGGTGCTTTGTTGGTTAGTTATCAATTAGGTACAGTAAACACAGTAAACATGTTCAGCAGAAAATTCTCAGTGAAATCATTTCAGGCAAGCAAATAAATGCTCTGCAGGAAATTTTTTTCACTTTCTCTGGATTTAAAGTCATCCTGCACACTGCACTGTTCTTTCTATCCTTAATCTACTTCAGTGATTTATTTTTCCTTGAGGAAAAAGTATTCTGCCAGAAGCTCTCACTGGAGAGCTAGAGAAATGTGAAACTGTGGGGGAAGGGTTTTGTTTTTATTGTGTTGTTTCATCTCTTCACCTTGAAACCAAAAATATTCTTCTTATCACATGCCTTAGGCTAATTGGACTGTGATGGGTATTTGAGAATCTTCTACATGGCTGCACACCAGCAATCTTGAGAAAAGGTTTTACTATGAAAGGTTTAGTTGTTTAGTCCTTTGAGTAGCAAAGATTGCACAACTGTGATTTTCTTTGTGTTTGTTCTCAGTATAAGCCATTGCTTACAAAGGTATCTTTAGAACTGGGCACATTCACTCTGTATATTTATTTAACTAGACAAACACCTTAAGGCTTGATGTCAGTTTTCTCCTAAATTCCTTGATGATCAGAAGGAAAGGGTACTGTATGAATAAATACTGCTCTGAGTGTCCCCTGACAATGGGGATTCAGTCATGTCCAAAATTTCTTCAAGTTCCTCACATCTGAAGCCAAGAGTGTGATCCTGCAGTGCTGTAAATGGCTGAAAGGATCTGACCTTCAGTTTCCCTCGATGCTTCGTTTCTCATTACTCAAAACAAAGCAACAAACAGAAGCCCTCTCAAATATGTCTGTGGTTTTGGGTTTTTTTCCTCCACTTGTAAAAAATAAGCGTGGAAATAATACAGAAATAGGTTCCCCTGCAGCCTCCGTCCATCAGGCAGGGCTGGCAAGCACATCCACATTGCCCAGCAGAGCACAGTGCAAAGAGCCTCAAGCTCACAGTGTGTGGTCTGGGTGCACCCACACGGAACAGCACACATACTGTGCAGGAATAGTAACTGATATGACAAGACCATTGCTTCTACTTGCAAGAGTTCTCAGGCAGCACATGTGAGAATGATGCTGTTCTGGGGAGCTCCATGCAGCCATCAGTCACATACACAGCCCCAGTATAGTGCTGGGGCCTCCGGGTGATGCCACATCTAAACTGCAATGTGGAAATTTCTCTTTGAAGCCTTAGACTTTTAGGAATGATGCATGAGGTTTTACAAACACAAATAGAACACCAAAGCTTAGTGGAAGAGGACAGGGAAAAAGATGACTTAGCTATTTAGTACATTCACAGGGAAAACGCATTCTTTGGGGCCATGCCAAATCCAATCTGAATACAAATCAGAAAGTATTAGCATAGAATCTGGGGCTACAGAAAGCCTAGTTAAACTGCAACAAGGTCATTTCTAAGTATGTAGAGACTATGTGGAGGGAAGCCACCAGTAAAGCAAGGAAAGGATGGAAAGAAAATCATCCTAATTAGGCAGTTTCTGTGTTGGTGACTTTTTAGTTCTTCCTGTATAAAAAATATACTGAAGGACTTAAATGGACTTCAGTAAAACAGCAGCCAGTGGTAAGCCAGTGGTAAAATGATCAGAACTTGAACACCCTCCTGATACAGTCCTTGCTTAACCTAATCAAAGAAAAACATCATGATGAAATAAATCCCAACCCAATGATAAAATTACTCCAAGCTTCAACTAGGACAGGCTTATGATCTTCTGCTTTCTTCCGAAGATGGAAGAAAGAGATGATCATATCTGCAGGCAGATCCACACAGGACTTTGGTCCTTCAGAGTACTTTTCATGCTTCCATGTAGCTCTCAAAACATCAAAAGAAGGCAACGACTAAGGCAAACAGCTTATGCTGAACATGGTGGTGCTTGGAATAAGTGTCTGTCCTTTCAGCAGACCCACTTTATTCACTCCTCCAAGCCATCATTCACAACATTGCAAAAACTCTTTGTGAGTCTCAAACGTCTAAGAAAAAAGAAGACAAATCAGAGAGCCTGGAAGGGATACCTAGGGATCCTCTGAGCGACCCCTTCACAAAGCATCTCCAGTTTCTCTGTTATTCTGGGTTTTTCAGGCATGTGTCTACCTGGGTCTTAACTACTTCTGAGGATAGAGGCTTTGCAGCCTTTTTGGGCACCATCCCATTTCCTGAGTTCCCTCACTATTAAATGCTTCCCTGCTGTATATTCATGCTTCCTGTGTTGGAGTTGTGTTTGTTTCCTCTCATCATCCAGGACCTCGAATTAAACATTTGCAGAAAGCTGTTAGGTTCCCCCAAAGCCAACCCTGCTCCAGGCAGACCAAGCCCAGATCCCTCACTCTCCTTACAGGGAGAGTTCAATCCCACAGCCTTGGGGACTTCTTCTGAACTATCTCTAGCCTATCAATATCTTTCCTGAATTGGAGACAAAAACTGGGCAGAGTTGTGATCTCAGAAGTTCCAAAAAGAGGGGAGGAATCATATGCCTCAACTTGCTTATGGCTTGTCAGCTTCAGTAGGAGGACCATGGCTGAATTTTACAAGTTCTATAATACTGTGGGTAAGCTGAATGCTGAACAGTTGTTTATTAAATCCTGAAATGCAAAAGGTATTTGCTAAAACTAGTTTTAAAAAGTCAGTGTAAAACAGTCAAAGGAAAGTACTTGTACACACAGCAGGTAGTGAATTTGAAAACATTGCTGCCACAGGAATCTGAGGAGACAGCAACAGCAGGATCACAAATGATCAGATAAATTCAGAACAGAAGATGCTAAAAGTGCTGGGCAGGGATGTACACACTGCTGCTATTCCAGCTGCAATACTTGTAGCTGCTGGGAAAGACAAAGAGACATGGGAAAGCAGTGGAGCTTTCATGCTGTCCCTGAATGGCCTCTTCCCTGGTCACTGTCAGAGGCAGAGGGACCTCTGGCCACTTGTTCTCTTGCTCATCTGAGCCCTGTGGGAGGTTACTGAGTTGACACTAATTAAATAAGAGACACGGCGACAGTAACTGATGTTCTCTTAGGTGAGAGATTGATCTTGCCATGCTGAGAATCATCAGAAGTTACAAAAAACCATATCCAAAATTGATCACACATAGAAGTTAGACCGGAAAACCATAAGGTCCAGCTCATGAGAGGATTTACTGCTAATGATTTCCATGGGCTGCAGGAGGCTGACAGCCCTGGAGGATGCAGTCATAGAGGTAGGGATGGTAAATCAAGCATAAACAATTGTCCATCATCTCCAAAAAACAAATAGAAATCAGTAGCATAAGAACTAAACTAACTGAAAGAGATCAGATTAAGCCATTTAAGCACATTCAAATGCACAGATGTGAAGGGGTTTAACATAGAAAGTTTTGATAACATATTTGATAACATATCTTACTTAGGTATACTTTCCTTTTATTTTCTGTTGTCAAACAGTTCAAAACTCTTTTTCCTAAAACCAAAATTGTTGTAATGTGGGGCATGGTATTTACTAATTGCAATCCTCTGTGAGTTTAAAAAAGTAAAAATTCCCCACTTAAAAAAAAAAAAAAACAACTCCACTTATTTGTTATGTTACATATAAACCAAAATAAAATATTTTCTTTTCATTTATTTTCTGCTGTTAAAGAAATTGCTTATTCTTTGAATAGGTAGTCATGGGTGTTTAACCTTCATTTGCAAACTTCAGACACTTTAGGATGTAGGCTATATATATATATATAAAAGCAGAGAGAATTGAAATAGTAAAAAAATTGATGCAGGATAGAAGAATCTGAAAGTTTCCTCTTCACTAATTATTCCTACAGAAATAAACACAAAGGACTTCCTTCTTAAGTAGGTCTAAACTAATTGTGTTCAGTAAGTAAAATCATAGAATGCTCTAGAAGAGCAAATTTTTTTCTAATAGCAATACACAGCTCCACTTCCATGATGTATAGCTCAGCTGAGGAGCTTTTTATAAAGGATAATGTCAAAATATGCAAAGAACACAGCATGAACGTGAAAGAAAATAAGTTGGAGTTTCCCTCTGAGAAAGACACTGGATAAGAAATTATAAAACTGTAGTTTTTCTGAATGTACTTTGGCATTAAGACAATGAATACAATTCAGTGGGATTATAAAATAACTTACTGGAAGCAAAACTATGTTTTGTGTAGGTCTGGTGTAACCTAGAAATTTTCCTGCCATAAAACTGAAGAATTTCCTGGTCTAGGAGCTACTAGTGAAATTGTGCTTTCTGGTATGGTTTAAACCACTTCCTAATCATGAAAAAGACCATGGTTTTTTTCTAGCTAAACTATACCTGGAAAAATTAAAAAATAAGTAAACTCAAAAAACACGGGCAAATCAAAATGACCTTTCCTTATCAAACAAAAAAAAAAAAAAGGAAAGAAGCAACAACTCAAAAATTCCAAATACTAAACAATGTTGCTATGCTTAGAAGAATATACTGATTTATGCTGTAGGAAGTGGCCACTGTTTGCCATTTCAGCTCATCCTGAATGCAAAATGGTTCACCTAAACTGCCTATTTAGATTCTAATTTCTGCTGACCACTGCAGAAGTGGTTTAAAGTCACTCACTCAGCCAAAGCCAGCTGAGAAAAGGCATCCGAGCAGTTACCATGAATCAGCCATAGAAATACTAAATGAGCAGCTTGCATTTACATAAGCATAAATAAAGAATTTGAATTAAAAAGAAGGTGGAATTACAACGCATAAGAAAGAAATGAGAAAGCACCACAAAGTCACAATTCTCCAGGGAAGATGGGGCAGCCTGTCAAAGCTTCAATCCTGACCATGCTCTGCAACCATCAATTACACGCTGCTGTGCCAAGCTCTTAGTACTGTCTTATCTGTTGACTAAACACCCTTCTTAAAATAAAATGAGCCATCAGTTTGAGAAATTTCCCTAGTTATAGCTGTGTCAGCCTGCTTAAACTGACCTTTAGAGAATTCACATGAGAATAAAGGACATCTTATTATTCAAAGAGCATTTTTGTGAACTAGGAGCTGCTGGTCTTAGACAAAAGCACAAGATTTTCTCCTAAGAGAACCCCTGAGGATTTGCCAAGAATCATTCTCTTGAGTAGTTTATAATCTGACATCTGAAAATAGCTAAGGGAAAATTAATTGCTTAATTTAATTTCATCTTTGTACAATCAGGCCAAATTTGGCCCATTTGAATGTTTCTACTGGACAGTGCAGGGCAGGACTGCATGGGTGAGGGGTGTGCATGCAGTGGTGGAGAAACTAATCTGGCAAAAGGAAGGGAAGATGGTGGGGTTTGGTGGGGGGTGAATTTGTTGTGTATACATAGGCCAAATATCCATAAATATGGGGGTTAACAGCGATGTTTGTAATATCAAAACAACATTAGTAATCCTTTTATTTTGTAATTTCAAATTAGTTTTCTGAGTTTAATGTGCTGATGTTGTGATAACTGGTTGCACAGGGAAAATTAACAGCATGTACTCCCACTTTGCATAAAGCTCATGAACATGCTTTGGGAGGAGAATTTGGGGTTCTGGGTCCCCACTACAGCACTTGACTAGAGCATGGTAGGAGGTAAATGGTTTAAAAAAAGGTGACCACATCGAGTAAGAGTAAGGATTTTTGCACACCTTGTCTGTCACCAGAGAATTTATAAAAAATTATATGTTTATGCAAACTACCCTCCCGAAAAAAGAGCTGTCTCACTGAAAGTAGAAGGATAGTCCTTAGCCTGTGTGATTTTCTTCCTCTAGCTGAAAAAAAAAATCTATTTGGACTGATTATGACTAATGCAAGTGAACCACATGAGCCCTGGAATGATAACAAGGGTGTAATGGGGAGTGATTGAAGAATATTCAGGCATTGCATCTTGAATAAGCACCAACTTGGTTTAGAGTGCATAGTAAAGGGAAGGCAAACGGGAAGGAGGAGAAGGAAACTGGGAAGATAAACTTTCCCATGGACTATGTTTCCAGCCCCAATTTTCTCTGACATTTGTTAAACTAAAATAAGCAAATTTTTAAGTTAATTGTTATTTTTGGACTGTTAATATGAAAAGGGGTTAACTGACACTTGACACTGTTAATTTTCTTTTTTTTCCTAAGCCAAACAAGGAGGGAAAAAAAAAAGAAAAAGGAATTGGGGGGCGGGGGGGGCATGTATTCTGTAGAACAAGAAGAGCAAAACAAGTTAATTATATGATTATTCCATTATTTCAGTATCTATGCTTAAGCATGTACAGTACAACAGCATTCTTTTAATGGGCAGAGAAATTCCCTGTAAATTATTATTGTAATGAGTATTAATGTAGAGTGATAAGACTACGGGAGCCTTCTCTCTGTACAGTGCCATTACAGGCATGAGTGCATAAATAGATTTTGATTGAGATAGTCCCTAGTAAATCATGACTGAACCTTTTTCTATGCCATTTGAAATGCTTTGGAGTCTGTTTTTATCTGTTTTTTTAAACCATTATTTTGCGGTTTCTTACCTTTCATACTTCCCACAGGGTCACTGCCTTCTTTGGGCATCCCAGTTCTGGCATTGGATCCTCCAGAGGTTGCAGGTGGATCTCTGCTCCATGAGGACTTCCTTGGGGTGCTGAGGCACAGCTGCCTCACCATGGTCTGCCCAGGGGCTGCAGGGGAATCTCAGCTCTGGTGCCTGGATCAGCTCCATTCCATCCTTCTTCACTGACGTTGGAGTGATCAGGGCTGTTCCTCTCACATATTCTCACTCCTCTCTTTGACTGCATTTTCACTGGTGTTTTTGCCTTTCTCATTTTAAATCTGTTATCCCTGAGGCACTAAGATTGTTGCTGGTGGGTTTGGCCTGAGCCAGCAGTGGGTCCATCTCCCAGAGCATTGGCTCTGCTGGACATGGGGGAAGTTTCTGGCAGCTTCTTACAAAAGTCATCCCTGTAGTTCTGTTGCTACCACAATAATGCCACTCAAACCTAATACAGTGTCAGAAACTGTTTAAAGGACTGTCAAATGTACCAGTACAAGATAGAAAGGAATGAGCAGAATTTGGTCTGCCTTCACACTTCAGTTTCACAAGTGACCTATTTACTAATAGGAAAATATATGCCATTACTAAAGAAGAAAATATTCTGGAAAACTTTATGTCATTAAAAACCCAGCACAGAAAAATAGCTTGTTCTCAGTTGCAGGCTTGAGGTGATTTATGTTTCCTGAAATCAGTGCTTTGGGAAGAGGTATATCTGGATAGGGACTGAATCACAGGACAAAAGTCAAAGTGAAGAGGAGAGGCTGGTCACAGATGCAAGGTGATAGACTCAGAGAAAAGAAAACCACATTTGCTTCCTGGATATGTAATTTGTGGGATAGATGCTTTGCCACATGAGATGTTGCCCACCTTGTCCAGAGGTATGCTTGTGTGTAGGCATCCATGAGGCATTGAAAGCAGATTCATACTTTAAAAGTAGTGGGAGGTTCCTTCCTCATTAACATCTGCTATCTTAAAGAAGCAGATTGAAGATTCCTCAGCAGAGAAAAATGCGGGATAAACTGGTCCATTTTATCCCACTGGACCCCACAAAGCACAAGAGTCCTGAGGTAAAATTGACTCCTGTGTCTGAATCACAGCTGTTCGTACATGCAGCATACAGCACAGACGTGCCCTTCAGTGACAGCTCTTGCCCTCCTTGCTACTAGAGTAAGGCAGTGATGATGTCTTCTCCTGAATCAGGAGTAACACAGGCACAGCCCAGAAAACCAGAGATCCTCTAGGCTTGGCAGACCTTCAGTACACTCAACTTCAGAAAAATCAAATGAGGACTTGAGAGCAAGAAAAAGTGTAAAAAACCCTCAAAGCTCAGAAAATCTGCCAGTGCACTGATGCTGTTCAAGCACAGTTCAGCACGTCTTCCAGCTTTAGGTCTGGTTTGAATGAGGAAGTTTGAGGCTGTGATAGTTTCTACTTCTAATGATACATTCACTTAAATACAAAGGTTTCATCAGCAGAATCACATCTCTGAATGTCATGAGTCAGCTGAAAGTTGCAATTCAAACTCTACTGCTATTTCAGATGTAATTCAAACACAGTCTGATGATTCTAAAAAGAAGAAAGAGACATTGATGAGCTGATTAATAGATTTTGTAGGATATCTGTGTATTCAAAAGTAGGCTTTCTGAAAAATTTAGGGCACAATCCATCTAACCAAATGTATAAGTCAGTAATGCATTCAGATCTAGCCCAGTCATCTAGATTTCCTTTATAGTCAGAAAAGAGAAATAAGCTCCTTTAAGTCACTATCACCTCACTGAAACAGCTATTAAAAGCAGGTGGCCAAACAAGAGCAATTTCTTCTGGAATGACTGCATCATTAGTGACTAAAATTAAGCCGCATCAAATTTGCTCTTTCCCACCAAATACCTAAAGCATGTGAATGGTAATTGATCTTCTGAGGTTTTCTGGTCACCAGAGCTGAGGATCACCAGGTGCCATGCTCTGGAACACTGCTCCTTGCCTAAAATGTGCCTGTCCACAGGGGTTTCCCTTGAACAGTCCTCAGGTTGAGAGGGACCATTTCTTTGGCAAGACAGCAAAGTGTTTGCCTCACAAAAGGCAGCATCTTGAGTACCTCCTACAGGTACATTATTTACTGGTTAAATTAATTGTTTGAACACCAGCCCAGATAACTAACCTAATGATGTACTGGGCACTGTGGTTTTATGCCAAGAGGGATCTAGTTTCTCTAGAAATCTTTTCCCAAAACCCATCATAATGTCTTGCTTCCTGGGAAAACCCTGAGATGGGTGTGAGAAAATGGTTGCAGTTTTCATGTATAAAGTGAAACATAGCAGAAGTATTAAAACAAGTCAGGAGTTTGTCCAATTCCACCCTGAGTTAAAAAAAAATAGTAATGTTAGCAAGGGTTGTAATACCGTATACAAACACTGTTGTTACTCATTATACAAACCTAGTTGTTACTCATTCAGATCAGAGACCTGGCAAACCTTGCTTGCCAGGCACAGTGTAACCTGACAAGCAAAAATAGGACTTATTCTTTTGATCTACCTTTATCAAAATGTAAGAAAGCCTCTCCTTTTTCCCTCTCATTTTCCTATCCTCTCTTGATCTTCCTATCACCTTGAGCATGTCACCCTAAAGCCATTAAGTTTTATCTAAGCCAGCACAGTATCTAGATGGAATTAGGGTCACTGAATGCATGGAACTGGTCTGGTAAGAAGTATATTTTTCAAAATGTCATTTCTTTTTTTTCAGGGGTGAGGAGAAGGGAAGTTGTTTTTCTTATGTCTTTTCTTGTACTCCCTAGATAAGCATATACATTCTTTTTATAACATCTGCTTGCATGATTTCTACATGTTTGTTGCACATAATAAAATATTCTAATAGAGGTCCTTCACTTCCTTTATTAAAATAAATGAGGATGGGCATGTTCCTTGAAAACTTGCGGAATAATTGAGAAAAGGTTGTTTGGAATAACTTCTTAGTGCTTAACATCTGAAATTCCCTCATATTGCCATGCAAAAGTCGACTGATTATTTCTGAGTGATGTATGCTATGCTGTTAGTCTAATTGCCAGCAGTGGCACTGCTCAGCCATAAAGAAGTTCACTGCATCAACAAAATTTAATTGGGGCACCTCAATATACTGGCATTTTCTTGCAGAGCTAGTTAAAATGAATACAGAAACTGTTCTGCACAAAGACTGAAGCATACATTCTTCACTTGAACCAGGGAAATTCACAGAAAAACTAATTTTTGTAACAGCATGCTGTGATTCTGCTTCCTGTTCTTTACTCCGGCAATTATTAGCTGAATGCACACACACAATAAAAATCTCATTTATTCTATCTCATGACACTTTGGGATTACTTAACTGACCAGGCTTTACTCTCATGCAAAAATTTTAGATGAGAAAAGGAAAAGTAAAAAAAAAATAAAAGGGTCAGGAGGATTGTATAGCCATTTTATCCAAGTTTTGTTTCATTTTGTACCAAAATTAGTCAGTCTGGTACTGATAATGACATCTGTATTAGCATACTGTTGTTTCCTAATGCGCAGAAGTGCTTGTAACAAAAAAAAACAAAAGCAACAAAAAAAATTTGATAATAAATCTTAAAACCCCAGCCATACCACGAGCTAAACTTGTTATATTTTTATTACTCACATCCTCCTTGGTTGGCAGATTCATTAAAATCAGGAAGAAGTCTAAAATATCCACTGACATTAAAGTCACTTAAAGGCATGAAAATAAAGAGGAACATTGAAGAAGGAGAAAATTCAATTCTTTCTCTGTGAGTCTTTGGGAGAAAATGAGTTTGCCACCTTAAATGAGTAATAGGGCAGGTTTCAGAAGTGGCATATGAAAGCATTTGTTGCAATGCTGAACTTTACCTTCTCTCATTAAGTTGATTCATTGTGTAGGTAACAAGGCAAAAGCTGTCAAGTGCTGACTGCTGTGCAAGTCTCCATGCTGAACACATCCATCATTCAGAACTTTGAATTCCAAACCTCATGGCCATGCTTCTTTTAATGCAGCACAGGTTGGTTTTCTGGACCTGTGAGTGCACATTGCTGGCTCATGTCCAGTTTGTCATCTTTCAGTAACCCCAAACCCTTCTTCCCCGTTCTCAGTGTGTTCATCACCCAGACTTTACTGGTACTGATGATTACACTGGATGCAAGGTCTCATGTTTGAGTCAACACAGTCACCCCTATCAGTGCAGACTGAGTGACAAATGGATTGAGAGAAGATCCTTGAAGGGACAGCTCCATACATTGCATTGTATACAATGGAAATACTCTCTTGGGCTTCAAGACTCTCAAGCACTTAAAAAGAGCATCCTCATCTAAAAACTGTCCCAAACAGAGTGCAAATCAGGCCCTAAATCTGCTTGGTATAACTATTTCTCAGAGGGATTTATTTCAGAAATGGATCCTTGGCACTGATTAATCAAAAGTAGAGGTGATGCCGTTTTGTTGAGTGGGTTGCCTTGAGGGTCAGGGGACTATTGATTGTTCTGATTAATACACTGCACTCCCACATCTGGGAAATGGCAACTCAAATTGGAAGGCCCCTTTTCTGCCCTGCTTTCATGGGTACAATTCCCCTCTGAAATCAGTGTCTCAGAGAAAAAAGAGAATCAATGGTTCCAGGCATTAGTGAAGGTCAGAGTGCAAGGCATAGAGGGCAAATCATTGGCCATTGTAAATCATGGTCACTCTCTTAACTCACTGGATCTATTGCATTTTAGTCAGGGATTTGACCCTGAGAGCAATCTGTAATTTTCCCTCATATCTGTTGTTTCCTTATATTATTTTGTTGGCTATTTGGTTTTACGATCTGAGCTATTCAAAATGGATTACTGTCAGTGTTCTGTTAATTTCTAAGATTCACCAATATTTTGAGAAAAAAAAGTTGATATTTTCTATGCCTTTAATATTTTTATGATTTCTTGATACATATTCCCTACCTTTCACAGCTCAAAGAATACCTGTGGTCTAGGAAGATGCTGGGAACCAGAACCTAAAGGAAGGTGAGAGTGTATAAATGTGACTACATATATAATTTCATATTTAATTGAGGATACTCAATATCCTGAAGGTATGCACTTCATTTTTTTATTCCTATTGGGTATTTATTTTACTTTTTTCTGTATTTACTTCCCTTTCTCAAAAAAAAATACAGTACATGTCCTAACAAATTTAATATTCACCTGAATTTCTCTACAAAAAAATCCTACTTTTTTTTCTCTTTGTGCCATGGTTTAACCCCAGACAACAATTAAATACCACAGTATCACTAAGTACCACTGCTTGCTCATCTCACCACCACAGTGGGATGGGGGAAAGAACCAGAGAAAGGTAAAGCCCATGTGCTGAGATAAGAAAAGTTTAGTAATTTGATAATAGACTAATAATAACAACTACAGGAAAAAGAAAAGGAGGAATAAAACCCAAGAAACACAAAGAAGGCATAATGCAATTATTCACCACCCTGACATATGCCCATCCCATCCCCTAAGCAGTGCTCAGCTCTTCCCAGGCAACTCCCCCCTGTTTACAGATGGACCATGATGCTGTGTGGTATGGAATATTCCTCTGGCCAGTTCAAGTGAGCTGTCCCAACCATTCTCCCTCTCTCCACTTCTTGTGCACTTGCTCTTTGATATTGAAAAGTTCTTGACTTAGGGTAAGCACTGCTCAGTACCAACCAGCACATCCCTTTGTTGCCAACATTATTTTCATACCAAGCCCAAAACACAGTGCTGCACCTGCTTCTAGGGAAGAAAATTAACTCTGTTCTGGCCAAAACTAGTACTTCTATATCTCAGATGAAAAGCAATCTTTAATATTTCTCCATGGAAAAAACTCCAAGGAACAAAACATCACATCTTGAAAAATATACCTAGTCAGACAGAGGGTTTGGGTTTTGGATTTTTTTTTTGCTCTTGTTTCTTTGATTGTTTGTGGATTTTATAAGTATGATCTTACTTATATATCCTAAGCCTGACTTTACAGTGTAAGCATAAAGACAAAGACAATTTTTTTGATATGTTCCTCCCAAATTTGCAGCATCTGAAAACTGAGATGGTTCAGAAAAAAAATTAATCACCAATTGAGCTGACTTTTGATAATTAGAGATTCATTTCTGGAGTAAGACAACTTTTTAATCAATGCCAGTGCTGTCCTTTAACATGAAGATTAGAGGAAGCTTCTGTTAGCTACTTCTGAGAAAAAAAATCAAAACTCTGCCAGTGTAATTTTCAAAGGGTTCTGAAAACCCAGTTACTCATCTCCCACAAAAAGACAGTCTATGGTCACAAGCAATGCTTCTAGCTGCCTTTGGAAATCCCAACAAAAACTCCCCTATCTTCATTATCCATTACCCCTGCATAAGGAATAGGACAGAGAATGAAATAGAAATAAATGTGGATGGGTGAGAGTCTAATTTAATAACTACTCGATATAACTGCCCACTGTCTGATACATTGCTGCATAAGACGCTATTGATTTGAGGAAAAAGATATATGACAGCTGGAAGAAAATGTCTGCCACTGTTCCTCCCAAGATTTGTTGTTTCTGATAATGAGTAAATACATTTTATGCATAAAAATCTAGCAAGACTTTTTCCAACTGTCTTAATATTGTCAGCTTTATGGACAAAACCCCTTATAACTTCAGGAATACTGCATATGCAGATAAAATATCTGCATGCACTCAGTCACACAGTGAAGGCTCCCATGAAGTGCAAGTAACAGCAGATAGGACAGGCTGACAAGGGTCCTTTCATATATTAATTTTCTTATGGCACATATTCTCTTAGTTTCCATAAGTACCATAGAAGTTTTTGATATTCACTTTGTGTCAGAATTAAATTTCAGGTTAAACAAGGCATTAATTATCTGGTATGGTCAGGTAGCAGTTACTTCTGGGCTAGGTATTCCTCAAAAAATATTGCACTCTGTTTCAATACTTGTTCTGCCTTCAATCCTGTAGGATCAGAAAACTCACTTATGGCAGTGAGGGGTAACTCATATGTAGAGAGATATTAGGCCTGCCAAAACCCTTCATATTCATCTTCATTGATTTGAGGTTCTTCTGTATCTACTCTTCCACCCTACCTTTTATTTTGAAGTTCTATCTTTATCTGAAAATCATCCTGGGTAACTTCCTGACTCATAACATATGGTCCAGCTCTTTGGGCAATTCTGCAATAAACTGGCTTGTGAAAGAGCTTCTAATTTACTATTTTCCCTAAGAAAAGTTTCTTTTTGCATGGGCCCATCAGATAGAAGACTACCATTCTTTATATTTTACCCCTAAATTGCTGCCATCCCTTAGCTGATCTTCTTTTTATCTGACTAATACAATTTTAGCATCTTGGATATGAAAAATATTGAGCTAATGATTTTTTCCTGCCACAGCATTAGAAATGAAACATTTAGAAGCATATGTCACTGAATTAGCAGATTTCTATTACTACTTCCTGCATGCATTAAATGGATTAGAACAGGTGGGAAGTGGAAAAAGAGCTGACATTTATCCTGCATCCCCATGATATTCCAGACACCCATATAGAGCAATACCACAATATACTACAAGGCACATCTCTTAGCAGTTGTGTTAAAATTACACCTACAATAATTAGGTGCCCACTGCTTGGAAAATACCAATGCCTCAACTCTTAAATACAACTTAAATACAAAACTTGTACAATGCTCTTCTTTGGAACGTACCTTTATCTTTTATATGTTTATATATTTATGTAATCAGATCTCTAACTATAGATATATAGAGAGATAGACATAGATGTACATGATGATAGATCTATGTATGTGTACCTTTAAGAATAAGAATAGGCTGAGCCCCAAATTTCATAAAGCTCAATACCTTCATAAAATATTTTCACTTATAACTCACTGAAACTGGAAAGTCTATTGAAATTAATAAGAAAGTACTTGAACACTGAGTAAAGTAACCTGAGAGCTAAAAGCAATTATTATGAAAAGCTAATGGAAAACAAATGAAATGCTAAAGTAAACAAAAAAGGGGGAAAATGGCTCTTTAAAAATGGAGAAGAGAAGAGAAGAGAAGAGAAGAGAAGAGAAGAGAAGAGAAGAGAAGAGAAGAGAAGAGAAGAGAAGAGAAGAGAAGAGAAGAGAAGAGAAGAGAAGAGAAGAGAAGAGAAGAGAAGAGAAGAGAAGAGAAGAGAAGAGAAGAGAAGAGAAGAGAAGAGAAGAGAAGAGAAGAGAAGAGAAGAGGTGATAGTCACAGCTCAACAGCTTAACTCAAATTCCTACAAAATCAAGGAAAAGATAAAAAATCTGTAAGCATTAAGAAGACAATATAGTAATGAGCAGAAAAGCAAAACAATACCTGGTTTGATTTTTTTTTTCTGCATACAAGACTCACTCTTGCTGTGCCCCCTGCCCCCTCTCCATCTTTCAGTATCTTTCAAAATCAAAACATACATTACTGGTACTCTTTAAACTCAACCCAAACATTGGTTGAAACACAGTTTTGCCACTATTTGAACTGCTTTCTGAAAGACAAAATATGAAGTCAATTAGTTGCTACAAAACTCTTTAATACAACACTGATCATTTCAGATTTTGTGTCAAGTATACTTCCATGCACTAAATGATTCAGTTATTTTTATTGTTTAAGATCCTGGTATTTTGAACCTTTCTTCAAGTCAATAGCATCCTCATGAAACTCTCCAGGAATTATTCAAAGTAATTTCCACTAGGCACAAAGTTAAGGGTTCTAAGAATCATTATTAACCTGTGTGTAACAATCTTTTCATAAGGATGATGTTTTCCAGATGATGCATTCTTTGACAGTTCTAACAGGATAATAGTTTTAGCAAAGTGAGGGAGATTTCTAATTTTGTATGAATGAAAATCAATATATATTTCTTTGGATCTACTATATATAACTGTTATAGTTCTCCCAGCATTTTATCAGCTATTGCTCTGGGTCAATCTGAACAAATTCCTAATGTAAGACAAGCACTGTACTACTCCCTGGGGAAACCGAGGTAGAATTTTCCTGATCAGTATGATTAGGCCAGTGAAAGTTGTCTTTGTTTACTTTCCTTGTATATGACATGTATGACAGTCCAGCATCAGCAGCAGCAGTTAGGATCAGGCCAGTGATACCCTTCTATCCTGCACTGTGTCAAGAGGCTCTGATGCTGAAGCGTGGCAGTTTTGGGACATGGGGATGAATGTGGTTCTCAGCAGCATCAGATCTGTTGAGTCCAGTGGCCAGAGGTTCTGTAGTCCAAGTGTACATGTGCAGGCACATTATCCACACCTCCATCTCTGGACCACAGTGAAGATGTTCATGTGAGAACAACAGCAGACCTAGGTAGTCATTTACTGTCAGTTTAGATGGCAGCAACATCTGTGACTAAATCATCTCAGTGAGTCATTTAATCATTCATTTTGTAAAACCTGAGGTATATTGCTACAGTGTACCTGCTGCTCCAGACACAATTACTAGTCAATCAGAATAATCAGATCTGCCCTATAGTTTTAAGTAATTGACTACTGAAAACAGGATCAGCTCAAAATGCTGTGGGACCCTTCTCATTTGCTGAATGTCTTCCACAAGGAAAGGCAGCAAAGCTGAGCTTCAAGAGATTTTTGTCTCTTGATATTTCATTTGCATATTTGTGTGGCCTTTATCTTCACTGGTTTGAACCTCTCTGGAGTTGTCTCATATTTGCCATAATGCTTCTGCTTGCCTCCATCTTACTGAGGCTATAGCTTTGATGAAGAAGAGTTTTAATAGACTGGATGTAAGAATTCTGGATTGCAGGGACACTTTAAACAGTCAAAAAAATTTAAAGACTAGACCAGCTCTGAGTCTCAGAATTCCATTATCTTGAAGCTATTGCCTACATTTCTCTGTATCTGACACAAAGTCATCTTAAGTATCCTGCCTCACCTAAGCACAGTCTGGGCTGCACGAGACCTCTTTTTCATCAGCCATGTACCTCATTTAAAACACCTCATTTTTCTTCCTGGTTCAGCTCAGTACTCTAAACATATTTTATACTTCCATTTTATCAACTCTTGGGGTTTTTCACTCCAACTGCTCTGAGACTAGCAGAGATGGAGATGTGCTAGGCACATTTACAAAGGTTCAGCATTACAGACAAACAACTAACTGCATCCCCAAAATTTTTAGCTATGTTACTGCATCCTTTTTTTTAATTTTTTTTAAGAAAAATATCTGCATTTGTTTGTTAACACAGCAGAGAAATGGTTATCATTCTCATGTGGTAAAAAAAGCACTGCATTATGCCAAACCACTTGAAAAAACAAATGAAATGCTGATGATAAAGCCTCACTCCTTGAAATCACCTTTCCTGTGATTCTTTTGCAAATAACTTCCAAATCTGGTGATGGAGCTGTAAAGACTAGATCAGGTTAACTTCTCTGCTGTCCTCATTGTCCAAAAATGAATTCTTTAGTTCCTTATATTGGGAAACAGATTTCAAAAGCCCTGGAGACAGACCTAGAATGATTTTCCAGATATATCTTTCACCTTAGTCCAAAAAGGAAAGAGAAACTGAAATAGAGTAGATTCATTATTTCCCTAACACAAGAGATCATATTGGAGTATAGTTATTTTTCAGAGGGGAAACCTTATGAGAATTATTTCAGGGTCATAGTATTTTATGGACCTAGAGGGAATGCTGAGAAGTGAAATCCTTGTCATTCTTAACAGATAACAGACTATGAAAATCACATTATATACCCAGTTGTTATCTTTAATTGAGAATCTGTTTTACCAAAGGTAGAGAAAAGAGGAAGCAAAACTCAACAATATAACAACAAGCTAATCCCTCAGGTGATACAATTAAATGTTTTGGAAAACAAAAACACCATCAGCAAATAGGAAACTCATTGACATTAAAGAATGACTTGTGTTGTATGTTGAGTTTTGATAACTTTGTCTGCAAACAGTGTTTTCCTCCCGACACAGAATGCCTTGACTATTAGAATATTCTTCTTTCTGCCAATTTGGACATGAGCTGAGAAGTGCAGCCATACTTATTCTGGTTCTTTGTTTTGTGAGAAGTCTTCCCTTGCTTACCTGCACACGTTTCACTTTGTTATGCATGAGGAAAAGCTAGAACATAAACATTGCACTGACAGTTGTATGTTATGTCAAAATTTTTATATATTTTTCTATGATATCATGAATATGCATTTGGTTATGTAAATGCACATAGTATCTCTTGAAAGCTTTAGGAGATATACAACAACTACAAGTCAGAATATAAATACATATGAAAAAGAACCCTAGAAAATAACTACTCTTGTAGGTCATACATTCATAGTAATCGCTCTGAGAAAATCATAAAAATAACTCTTCTCAATACTTTCAGACTAAAAGCAGCCCCCTACATTTAAATTGAAACAAGACACTTTGAGTATTTCCTTCAGAGTGTGTATTATAAGTACCAATCTAATTAAATGCCACAGTTTTGACCTGAGCAATCTTCTGGAAGTGCACAGAGGATTTTCAGGGTTATACCATTTTTTGATCTCTCAGCAGTGGATGCCTAGTAAGGAATGATGTCAGCAGGTTAGGATTTCTATGGCTTTAAAAAGAGCAAGAAACAGCCCAGGAGCAGACACTGAAGAGTGATTGAATATAGGTACATTTCTTCTCTCCACGTCTTTGCCCAAGTAGATATCTGCTTTCCCTTCTCTCTCTTCTTGGCTACTCTCCATGGAATTACAAAATTGCCCTTTGGTATGTGATCAGATACACCAGAGTGATCTTCATCTTCGTGTTCTGACACAGACACAGCTTTTAGAAATTTGCTCAGTGGTTGTGTCACCAATGGAAACTGGTTTTTTACCAAAGTTGCAACACACTCTGCAAGTACAACAACAGAATTATCTTCTGTTGCTAAAATATCCTCTTTTAAAAAGTAAAACTTGAAAATCTTAGTGTTCCCTATATTCTAATCCATGACAACCTCTACACAGGGTGTATTTCCAGTTGTAGCGTAATGTAGCATTCCTTCAAAGAGGTGTCAAAAACAATCATAGGCTAATGAGATTTTACAAGAAACACCTGCTGGTTGCTTTCAATTAGATAAAATGCCCTGGTTGAAAATGAGGAAACACATTTTCATTATTTTCAAAAGTGTTGCACAACAGAAAGTGATAAGAGCAAAAGAAATTAGGAACTAATAGAACAGTCTGAACTTTCCAACTCCACTTTCCCACCTCCTCATTTCTGTTTGGGAAAAAACAAGCAAACAAACAAATCCAACAAACAAATAAAAACAAATGGCAATACTGAGTGTTCAAAGACACAGGAAAAACACAGAGAAAGCTTCATGAATACCTGATATTGTCAGTTCACTGACTCCCCAAGACAATTCTAAAACCACTTGAGTCAGTCTAAAATCTTTGAGTCAGATGAAGCATTTTGTTTGAGATTAAATGTTTTCCTTGGCCTTTCTGTTGTCATTTTTAAGATGTAAAATAAAAATATATTTTTTAAAAGCAAAAGGCTATTTTAAATAATGTAGTTATTGCATTTCGAACTTTTTACTGAATTCAGATTTCAGAATATCTCTTGGGAAGAAGGATGTGATCAGAAAGAACAGTTTGACAAAACCTGACATAATAGTCAGATATACTTTTTAAACATTTGTTTACTCAAGAAACCAAGGGCCAAAATATACTCTGCTGTCCTATGGAGACCTGGGCTTTCTATTATAACATCAGAAATTTCTTTGGACACTTCTGTGTTTAGAAAACTGGTATAAATCAGAAGGCAAAGTACCCAATACAGACAGACTCCTATGAATGGAGGAAGAGCATGGGGCAGAACATGACAGATTCTTTCTCTTTTACGATTATTTTATAGGAATTTCATATCAGCAAGTTTCAGAGAAAAAATTGAAAGAGCAGAGAACTGAAGAGCTGACACTCTTTACATTTCCTCCCACTTCATATCAGGGTGTAAAGGATATTGAAGGCAGAGTCTGTAAGACTGAGAGATTATTTATAGGGATGTAAGACCTTCAGATTGCCAAAAAACCTCCAAGTTAGATCCTTTCTTCTCATGTAAAAGGTTTCATTTGTAGTTTTACACCACTGAATTTTTTGAAGCATTGTGGAAGATTTGAAGACCAGTGTATAGCACCATGGAAGATGCCTCCTGGAAACTGCTTTGGAATCCTTTACTGTGGATGTGGTTTTCTATGGAGTCTGAGTATTTATATAGGTCTATTTCCTCTGTTAGCAACAGCATTTTCCGGTAATGTGTCTTTAAAAATACTTTCTGCACGTTCTACCTGACATCTAAATGCTGATTTTATATTGTTCACCATTTTGCACAGATGAAAAAATGCATAAAATATTTCCTATGATTCTTGTTCTACATGACAAGTTATCTTTTAATAAATTAAAAAGATAGTCAGTGGATGCTATTCAGTTGTAAAGAAGAGGAAGATTCCTTTCAGAAAAAGACAGAAAACACAGACAGAAACTTCTCCACTGGCTGGCATTTGGGATGGGGAAAAAGAATAACAAGTTATAAGAAAAAGAGAAAATCCCTTAACAATGAGAGACCTGACTTTCAATAAATAAATAAATAATTTTAAGTGTTTTTATTTTAAAGAAAAACAAATCAAGCACTTTTGCCTCCCTAGGTGTTTGTGATGAATTACCTTAGCTGAAGGAAGGTTTTAAGGGCCTCTGGTTCCAGCCAAAAGCCAAAGAACCTTGCAGAAGGAAGAAGCCTTGTCCCTGTGAGAAGTGCAAAAGTGCTTACAAAAGGATTCTTCCTTCAGTCAACTGAAAAAAGGTCAGATCCATTGGTGATTGATAGAAGCTGAATGCACTGTCACACTTTTTGAAGTCTCAACAACTGTATACCCTGAAGATATTGTTCAAAAAGATGCTTTTCGTACTGAGTCACAGGCAGAATACAATTTAAAATTCTTTTCTGGTACTAAAAAAATAAAAACGCATGCTTTAGAGGCTACATTGTCCAGAACCATGGCTTTAATACAGACACCTGTGGCAACAAGTCCTTGCCTGCTGAAGAGAGAGAGAGACAATGTGTCATCTAGAGGCTGACAAACATGGATTTCCAAGTTAAATCAAATAAGCCAAGCATATCAACCAAAAATAAAATAAAATAAAATAAAATTTTAAAAAAGTGTTTCTGCAAAAGCAGGCTGAAAACCAAGAGGTGAATAATCTTGGTTTTTCATAAAATGTCATATACAAATTAATTTTAAAATTAGGGAAATTAAGCTGTGAGTGAGTTTTGCTTTTCAAAATTTAAAGCAAGAAGGATTAGTTTTAAATAAAACAGTAAGACGTCTTATTTATCATCATTTTTGGTTCATCCGTCAGAAAAGGTCAGATGATGTTCCACGGGGACAAATTTACTCATGGTCACACTAGTCTCAGATCAATCCACGGAGAGGACTGGGTGCATTAAAGCTCACTTCCCCCTGCTTTGTAGGATCATCATTTTCTTCTGACTCAGCTCAGTCACACATAACTGACCTTTCCCTCCATCTCCCTTAGCTTCCCAGCCTGGCAAGAGGGATTGGTCAGCAGTGCTCTTTGGGCTATATTTCCCCCTTACTTGTGAGTCTCCCCCAGAGCAGCAACTTTTGAAATATACTATATATATCAGAATAAATATATATGTACATAAGATGGTTCCTTCTGAACAAGTGGTTTGCTTCAGGCATAGAGTTCTTTCAAAACAACCCTGTATGTTCACATTAAATATTGGTTATTTTTGAAACAGAGTTCTTTCTGGGTAGAGAGAAAACTGAAATTTCTCCCCCTTGCCATTTATGCCTATTCATGCCCACAATATTTAGAAAGTAAAATCAAATTTTATTTCCATTTACACTATTGCAGAATGCCTAATCCTAACTGCATTCTAGTTCTAAAGAAACAACAGTATTTTATTTGTGGCAAGGCTGGCCAATGTGTCTAGCTTTTAAATATCATATGTAAGCTATTCCTACATGAATCTTCCTAATGAATGTTATTATTGTTGTGTTACCTTCCAGCACTGCCTACCAAGACAGGAGCAGGTAGCGTGTCCAGAGCTGCTACAGAAGACTGATCGAGAATCATTAGCAAGACAAAAGGGCAGATGACAGACATTAATATGAGGGAAGGAAAAATTACTTCATGCCGTGCCCAGGAAGAGTATAATTGAGTTGTTTCTAAATGGGAAAAGAAACCACTTGCAGAAGGGAAGCCTACTGATAGCATCCATCAACTGCCAAGAGAACTGGAACATCATTGTGCATCACAGCTCCAACCACCAAGGCAGCCTTGTTACTTTGCCTGTGGAAGACCATGACTTGGTCATGACTGGTCCCCAGGGGCACCACAATACCTGCAGAGAGTCAGTCCCTGCACTCTAATGTTCATTCTTGGCTGCATGGACATTCTTGGCTATCAGTGGACAAGGAACACCTTGGTGGGGGTCACCTTGCTCCACAGGCTCTAAGTAGATCTGTGCCCTCCATGACTTTCAAACCCCTTGCTCATATCTGTGTATAAACTTACTGTGTCCCTGGGATGTGAATGGAAGACCCCTGCAAAACTCTTGGGTCACCCTATGAGAGGGAGAACAGTAACCTCAAGGAGAAAGAGCTTTGGAGAGAGAGTTTGAGAGAAGAGGTTCCTCTGTCCTATCAAAGTTGCATATAGCTTGGAAAATAGTCTACTGACATCCCTGAGGTCTTCTAAAACCTGTTTTTTTTCATCTATGAACACCTCTGAAAAAGAAAGGGGTAACATTTTGTTACAACTCTATGCAGCAACCTCATCCCAAAAATGCTGTGTGGACTGGAGCACATCCACAGCACAGTCTCTGCTCCCAGATGTACCCAGACAAGGACACACCAGAACTGTAAGATGTGTTCTTGCTTTGCAGCCATGGCAGCGCAGAGCAACTTCAATGTTGCCATGAAAAGATGCAGAGAAATTAAATTCTTTCATCCTGCCAGCGACAGCACCTACAATCTTGTGCTACCTTATTGAGTAGGTATATTGAGTAGGATTTTTTTATTATATTGATTGAAGAAAAATTTAGCCTGCTAGTCTCTAAAACTTATTCTTTGTAAGATAGAGTGCTTGGATTTTTTCATTACTGCTGTTGATCAGGATTCACATCATGGCTTTTTATTTAATGACAGCTTAAGTTGTGTATCACTAGGTACAGTCTTGGGTTATTTTTTCCTACATATTTCTAATACATCAGCTATTTATTTCACCCTGGTAGATCTCGATTCTTTCATTCCTTGTATTATCTATGTTTTGCTTTCTTCTGCTGTATTGTATGCTCAGAGTTGTCAGAAGATGTGCGTCAATCCTCAAACCTAGGCCCGGGTGGTGTATATACAGATCACGTCAAAAGATGAAAATACCCAAATTAATTCTCCTCTTCTTTTTATTTTCTTTTTTTTTTTTTCTGGACAAAGTCATTAATATAAAAAGGTTGCAAAAATGTTGTCCTTGGGTCTCTGTCCTATTTCATACTACAGATGACTTAATTGTGTAATCTAGACATGTATTATGTCACAATAAGTGTTATATATATAATGTTATATAAAGTACATATGTAATCTTACAATTATTTAATCTGAAAATATATTATACTACATAATAGCAGTAAAGTAGAAAACATGGGTGATCTTCTCTATTCAAACCAGAGACTACCATGGTTGCCAAGCAAGGGTCCCTCACTCATTTTGAAAACATTTTCTGAGCAGTTAATTTTAAAAAGTGGCAAAAGGTAAGTGAAGGAGTGAGCAAGGTCACAATGTTGGTTCAGAGGGTAGAAACTACTTGTTTGTCTTTCAGATGCAGCAATGAGAAGCAGTTATCCTGAAATATAATTTTCCACTTAGATCCAAGGACATCAACTGTTTTATACAGCAAGCTACATGACTGCATTAGTTCATAATATAAACTAACTCTGCATACTCAAATCAAATACCTGAATGGGCAAAAGCGAGGTAAAAAATATCCTTCTACATTTTAGTGGAGACTATTTTTTCTATATTTGGCACAGTACAACTTGGAGCAAACTCACCAAACTCTTACACTCCTGCTTTTATTACAAGAGTCTGTGTATGTCAGACCTGTATTGTCAGGATCATTTCACGTGTCACTGAAATGCAGGCACTGCTGAAGAAAAGCAAACTCTTAACAAAGCAATATATTAGCTGTAAACAGACAAGTATGAGACTCCAGGGAGACAAAAGCAAAAGTGACCGTGACCCTGAAGCTCTGCTTAAATGAATTCACAGTAAATTGCCTCATTTCTCCTTTTTCCATAATATGGATGCAGCAAGTTACAGTGTTTTCCACAGTTCAGTTCCCCTATTTGAATATACAGAGAGACAGCACACACACAGAGGCCAGAATCAGCACACACACCCAGATCAGAATCTGATCTGTCCATGCTCCAGGGAAAAACACATGGATTGAATGCCTGGACAGAAACTTGGCATAATAAGTCACTCAGTTCAACAGAAAAACGACCCTCCCTGTAGTTTCCTGTAAGATTACACCTCAGCTGAACCTTGTGTGAATACTGAACTCTCTAGAAGCAAGAAGACACCCTTTGCCCCACAGGTGCTGAGTTGTGGTGTTGAGTTAACCACAGAGTGGATCCCATTATGCCAGAGGATGTTTATTCCATTGTCCCCTCCACTAAGGCTACAAATAACACTAATCCATAATGCCAACCCACGACCATGCAGAAGTACTGGTGTGATTTGCAGTACAACTAAATTAGGATTCTTTTTCTTAGTGCAATGTCTCTCTTCTAACCTCTTTTATACCTGTGGTAGATGAGATTTCAGGAACTTGCATGTGTGACAACAATACACTAAGGAAAAGAAAACTAACATGAAAAGCCATGCTTAGATTTATTTTTTTTTAAACTTTCTGAAGTCTGCAATTTCAGCAACAGGGAGAGAATCTGACAGTCAAAGATAATCACTTCTCCAATCAGCTGTCTTATTTACCAGGGTACTAGATGTGCAATAATTATATCTGCTCAAAGATTTCTTTAACTTTTAATTTATATATAAGACCATAAAAGATACAAGAGTGACAGCACTGGAAATGGAAAGCCTCTAATTTATCCAAAAAAAGGCAAACTGCTTGGAGGCAAGAGTGATGGAATGCTCCTCTTTCACACTTTTGATGTGCCTCATCTTGAGAAACGGGTACCACTGATATGTAGAGTAAAATACAAAATAGTAAAAATTAAATACAAGAGGACATGAAAATTTAAGTTTTACAAGGGCCTTTGTGTGTTTTTAGTTAGGTCACTTTTGAAACCAACTGTTACTAAGATAGCCAAATTACTCTGAGAAAACCTGGTTAATTTACCAATAAAATAGGGAAGGACCATGAAAAATAGGACTACTTTTTTGAAGTTATTGGATTGAAAAAGACTTGGAGTCCTCATCTTTTCTCGTTTCTTAACAGTATAATATTCTGTGAACAAACAGCTCATGTGAACAGTATGAACATAGATGGACAAAATGGAGCAGACATTGGAAGCAAGGCAGACCAACAGATTACATCAGATGTGAGAATGGACCTGATGGGAGTTTCCACTTTAAACAAGGAAGGTTTTAAGAAATGTATAGAAAAACCAAAATAACTGGACTCTGAACTTCTTAGTGCAGCTTTCAAATCCCACCACAACTCACTGAGTGTTTTCATTCTGACTGGACAGACCAACTAAGTCACCTGTCTGCCATGAGAAATTCCTGATCCAAGGTAGCAGTCAGAGACATACGTAGCCAGTCTGTCTCAATTCCCTGTAGCATCTCCTGGGACTCCCATTCCTTGGCACAGAGAAGGAAATAAATATGACTAGTTTCTAAGTCATATTAATGTATTTTCAGACTAGACAGTACTCATTTCCTGCATTCATTCTTTTCCCAACTCCTTAATCTTTTCTGCAAATTGTTAATTGATTTAGAGTAACACATCTGATTTAAAACAGAACTAGAGAAACATTTTTTTTACTGAACCTTGATCTTTTCCAACATACAAAATACTCCAGAAGAATGGCACAAGGGACTTCAAGGAGTCCCAAAATTATCTTTTCAGGGCAGCATGGCAAATGGCAACAATAAATGCATCTTTAGGAAGTCATATTATCTATGAATTTATTAATTGTAATGGCAATTGCAATGCAAAAGAAAGAAAAAAAGTCTAATAAGAAAAAAAAAGGTACTGACTGTGAGAGATGATGGTAAATAGATAAAAACTAATAGTGAGCAGTATGTGAATACAAGCAAACACAGTTAACACTCGCTATCTTAAATTTATCTCCAGAGGCTTTTTTAAACAGAAACAGCAGAGACACAACTGCAAGGCAAAGGTGAACTTAGTGTCTTCATACATTTGTGATATTAAAACAGTTCCTTAGCCCATCAGCTGAGTGGGTTGGGGGCACAGTGTGTAGCAATCTATCACATCTTTAGGAAGCTTTAGACAGATAAAAGTAATTTAAAAGACACGACACAAAGGATTTCTATAATCTTAGATTGCATAAGTTCTGGGAGGAAGTCAGTGTCAATGACAGAATGAAAATTTCTTTCCAGTCCATGAAGAACAGAATCCTCTTGGATTCCTTGTATGGTTCCCATTCCTAACATGAGATGATGTAATAAATCCTATCCAAGTAAACAGGGGGAAAAAATCCAAAACCAAGGAGCTTTCTTTATAGTGGGATAAATCAGTGTGAGGAGGAGGTACCCAGGTTTGTGTCCAGAAGGCAAACAATTTCTGGAACTGGATCCTTTTTCTTGGGGCAAGTTTCTCATCCAGCTGGGCTCACCATTCTGCAGCAATCACAGAGGAATACTCTGCTTTCATTCAGTATGACATTTCCTCTGTGTATCACTTATTAGCATGAAGTTTCAGCCTAGAGCTAAAAATAGAAGCTTAGCCTCGACTAAGCACCATCTTCCAGCTAAGCAGGAGTATTTTAGAGCCTTTTAGCTATAAGCAGATCTGATTTTTACAAAAGAATGAGAGTACAAGAGCATCAAATCTAATTGCAGTAGGCTGGGTGACATTACTTGGATCTTTTTCTCCTAGTACATTTCAGTAATGCACTAAGCATTTGCAGAATCCTACCAAAATTAAAACAAATCAGTAGAAGGATAGGTGGCTTCTAGAAAAAAATTTAGTCTGATTTTTTAATTGGGAATTCAATTCTGTCCCAACCTTTTTTCTAGATGTTTTCACAGACATTGGTATAGCTAAAATAAATGGCATGAAATTATAATCAAGTAACTTCATTTAAAAAACACCAAATTTTTCATCTTTCAAAATGTAAAGGATAAAATAATGAATTTAAAAAAAATTAGTTCCAGGGAACTGTAAAATCAGCCATATGAAATAATCCTGTCAAAAAACAACTAATAAAATTGCTGTTAAATTAACTTACAAGGGAGGATATTTTTTATCATTTTCTGAGAGGCTATTAGTAAATTGCACAGAAATACAGTGAAAGAACTGTTGTGATTGCAAAAACTACAGTAAAAAGGAACAGAGTGTCAGAGACACCAACATTTTACTTACTTGTAAATATTAAAAAATTAGAACTAGCTGCATTGCTGCTTCTGCCCTCCAAATGAGTTAAATGAGGTGGAGATGTGAAGGGATCTGACCTCTCAGGGCTGGCCACTTCAGTAGCCACGTGCTATAACCAGATGGTGTTTCTTGCCGTATAAAATAAAAACCAGGGACCCGCTGGGCACAGGTGCCGTGCTGCCAGGCTGTAGTAGTGTCATCCCAGGACACATGGGACTCATTGCCCAGACACAGAACTTCGCTGCCAAGACAGGATGGCAAAGGCAGCTGTCAGCTTGAGCCAACTCCATCAGGTCCCGCCAGTTTCTTACTGAAAGCTGCTCACATTACTCCATGCTATTTTTCTATCAGTTCACCAAGTCACCAATTTCAAACAGATCTTTGCTGTGCTTTTCCATGCCACATCTTGACAAGAGGGATTCCGGCATGGGGGTGATCCTTGCTTGGCCAGCAGTGATCCCTTATGTAAAAATGTCACCCTGCCACACTCCTTCAGACAGTTTGAAGGATGCCCTAATCCTGAACAGAGTCTACACATTCTTTTGGGTCTATATATTAGATTTTCTGAAATTTTTATGTCTCTGGACTTCCCACATAACTTTCCCTTTTGCTCATAATATCATTCCATGAGAAGTAATTCCAACTCTTTTCGTTTATTTTCAGGTTTGCAAAAGATGCTTTCAAAAGCCACTTTTTTGATCTTTCAATAAATGGTGAAGTTTTTCAACTCAAAATTTATTTCCTCAGAACATAGTACAGTTCAAATTTCACCATGTTACATATTGTCATCTGTATTTTTACAATGATGTTGCCAAATACCCAGATTTTACTGAACCTGATAAATGTTGCTCTACTCTTGACTCTGTGAGTTGTTAATCCTCACAAGAGCTTCTCATCTCTATCACAGAAATTATGGCTTCTAAATTATAAATTTTTCACTTGTTTCAAGTCTGTATTTGCATCTTCTCACTTGCCTTAAAGAAATATTAGGAGCAGCTTTCTCTATCTTCTACTTTAGAAACCTTCTTTTCAACATACGCAAACTTAACGAGCAAAATCTGGGTGATGCAGCCCTTTTCTGCTGATTCCCATTTTGCTATGGGTAAACAGGTAATGCAGTACCCAGTTTCACGTCTAATTGGAAAAACAAAAATGAGAGGATAATTTCCTCTTTCTGCTTTCCTCTAGTAACCAAGCCAGAGTATTTGCTGCTGATGTAAATATGTAAATATACCCTAGACATTAATCTATGTCTAGATTAATGCAAACACACAATTTCATTGTATATTCTCAAGCACAGGCTCCTTGTTCTTCAAAATCAATACTTCACAGAATTGATGAAATAGACTTCTATTAGCCTTTGATATTCCAATCATTTTGTTGTAATTTCCTTTAGGATGTATTAAATGAAACCACACCCATCCACATGACCTATCTCCCCTGCTTCTTTGATGCCTATTGATATTGCTATCAAAACTACCTCATCTGATATTCAAAAGAAAGGAATGGCCCTAAAGTCCTCACTTTCTCTAGTATTACTCTTCAGTGGAAATTATGCATCTACCATTGAAGGTTTTTTGAGGCAGAATTTTCCAAAGGATAATACAAGGACGTCAAACATCACAGTGTGTGCTCTCCACTCTAGCACTTCTGTGGGACATGACCAAATCTGGGGAGAGATGTCAGTCCTTATTTTCACCATTATTTCAGTAACATTAAATTATCTAAAAAAACTAAGGCTACATTTCTAAGAAGTTTTGCTGCAGCTACCAGAAGGGGACATTGCAGTGAATCACCCTTTTCAGTCAGATGTTTTAACCTTAATTTCAATGCAATTTTCCACACAACATATTTCCTCTACATTTATATGCATCCTGCATTCCTTAAATTCTGAGAGAAGAGCTCCCTTCCCTTGTAGCTGTATCCAACTGAGAAAAAAGACATTGCAGATAAGTAGAATGACTGAAAACAGTACAAAGTATATTTTCTTTTCTTTAAAAAAGAATGGTTTGTCTTCAACAGTTTTCCTTAAGCAAAAAATGGCTCCATCTTCTTGAAGAAGAAATCCTTCAATTCTAGTGGCACCATAGCATTCATCTTTTTAAACTTGAGCATGTGGTTTCTAGAAGCTTGGACCATCATATGAAGTTTGACAGGTTTTAGGAAATTCTAGTTACAGTAGACAGGAGAATTGAAACCATTTCATATCAGGTGAAAAATGAGGAAGTTTAAATCATAGGCTTTGAAAGTACCACATGGGGAAATCCCCAGATATACTTGATTTGACATCTCAATAAGAGAGAACAAGGCATTGCGATGTAAAATGAAGCACATGAAAGAAGGTCAGCACTGCTACCTTTCAATTAAACTTGTGTTTCTGAAAGGTTGAGGTGAAGGACCTCAAGGCCTCTCATATCAACTTTTGATTCTGAACCAAGTGTCCATATTGAAGGTTGATCTAAGAAAAGAAATAACTGGACATTGTCTTGTAACACATGACTGATACCACAGATTAAAAAATAATAAAGGGTCTGATTCACTTTTGATTTTTTGCATTTTTGGCTATATTCTGAGCTGGTGCAAATCAGCTTAACCTTTTGATGCCAGTAGAGTTATGCCTTCTTTGACCTCCTGCAAGGTCCATGCTGATCTAGGACTTACAGTTATGAAAAAGAAAAATTAATAGGAATTAAACAAAATGAAAGTGAAGGACCTCTTATTTCACCAAAACCAGAAGCAAACATTCCTTTGTCTGGCGAGAGAAAAGGCTCCCTGCCTTCACTGATGGGTGGAGCAAGGATTGCCATTTCTGCCGCAGACTAAATTGGCAATGAATCAAGCACTCATTTAAAGAGATTTTCCACAGCTATTTTGATTTGGAAGATTTGTCATGGGAGGATATAAGGGCTGTAATAGCCTTTTTTAGCAGTGCTCAGTGCAGCAAATACTCTGTAGCAGAAGGTGTTGAACCTCAAGTGGTTTCCCTCGTTTTCCATGAATATCACAGCCTTACCCATCCCTGTATGACTACAGCACAAGCAAATTGCTTCAGAACTTGACTTCCTGTTTCATCACACATCAGAAATCTGCGCATAAAATTCAGGTTTCTAATTAATTGCTTGGAAAAATAAAGAGGAGGAAATGCATCTATAAAAAGTACGTGTTGATATAAATGTATATTTTCAAAATTCGCTTACACTTATTTGATATATGACTTTCAGAGTATGCCAGTTGGCTTTTCATTCACACACGAACACATATTCGTGCACACATGCACACCCCACACATTCAAACATAAATCCCTCATGCTCATTTAATATGATTTACAAATACTTCACTGTAACTACTTTAGCTAATATACTTAAAATTAGAAGAGGAAAACTTGCTATGCAAGAATTAACTAAAAAATTGGGGAACTGTAAGTAAGAAGTAAAAATTCTTTTTTACATCTTATAAGAATATGTAAGACAAATAGTAAATTTCAGATGGATGATATGCCTCTGCTTGAGGAGAATATTTGACTACAGAAAGTAAAATTATGGAGCACTATGAAAATGAAATCATATTTTTAGTAAAAGGAGATTCTTTAATGTATAGGTTCTGTTGATTACATTTTTTCTAAGGAAGAATATTCTAATGAAAAATTGTGTATTCAAAAACTTATTTTGTGTAATATTACATAATTTGTGTAATATTTTGTATAATATTACATATATTATACTAATAAACTAGTATAATATATCATGTATTGATATGCAATAATATAATTATTTCTTCAGATAATATGCTTCTCTTGGAGGTTGAAAACATTAGTTTAAGAAATAGATTTCAAACAAAAACATATTTTTGAGTTATAGCAGTTTTAAAAGCAAAAAGTTGGTTCTGACATTTCAACAAGAAAGGTCTTCCTTTTCTGCTGACAAGTAGTCTCTGTTTTCAGCACAGTTTTCCATGGGGAAAGTCAGATCTAGGAAAAAATATCTGAGACTGGCATTTCATGTCCTAGTTCACCGCAGGTAATCATGAGTATTCGTTGCAATCAGAGGTATCACCATCATGACATGACACATCACGACCTACAATGTAATACTTTATAACAGGATGTAGAGGAAGCTTGATTTGATAGACATTTTTCATCTGCTAATGACAAATTAGGGGCACTTCTGAATTATTCATCTACAATTCCTGCATATGCTTAACTCAAATCGACTTTGATGCCTTGCAAGTTTCAAACTTACTACAAGTGAGCTTTTTTTGTTTTTATATGTAACCAACATCAGAGAAATAAAGTAATAAAAATCTACTGAATTAAGAACATTTTTAACTTCATGACTGTTTGCAATACTTGCTAAACAGACCAGATTCAGAACAGACAATGACTTACCAGATTTCCTTAAAGGAAGTTTTTTAAAATTGCAAAATCAGAACAGCATTTCACAGTTGTTTGTTTACTTTGCTAACTTGCAAGTAATTAAATTATGTATAGATACTCCAATGAAAATATATGACTTCCAATGAAATTGTACAGGTTGCTATTTTCTGTATTCATTCATGCTGATAGATGCAGAGAATATAATGGATTCAAGGGAAGACAAATGTCTATTTAATAAAACAAACTGATTACCACAGGAGTCAATATATTTTTATATTGATGTGTTCATTAGCACTGGAACATTCTGTTTGAAAACCAATCAACGTACTTTCATACCAGGATTAAAAATCAGCATTGTTAGAGCAGCTCAGTGGTAGGAATCAATACAGCCTCTGGTTCTATAAATCTTCAACGACAGAGAGACCTTTCCTCCTCTCAAGATTCCCTGAATGGGGCAGTCATCCACACCAGTTGAGCTAAAGGGGTTTGCTTCTGAGTGCCCTGAGCCATTACCCTCTGAAAGGGTGGGATTCACCACCACCTAGCCAAAAATGTCATTTATATCCAAGTTAATGAAACCTTGGCTCTGTTAACAATGGAGAATGACAGAATTCTCCAGAGAGTGCCTTGTTCCTGCTACGGTTGACACAGCTTAGAAGAATCTAAACTGCCATCTTAGAGCTTCCACCTTTCTCCAATGTTATGGACCTTTCCTAAATGTCCAGCATGACCTTTTTGGGGGGCACTGGGCACAGCCTTTCCTGATTGATGTGCTGGTTGCAATAATGTGGAGATGAGTTTGGGAAACATAAGTTTAAAAGAATATAGAAGGAAGGACTTTTTGCCTGCGAGTATAGTGAAAAAGTGGAAGAGGTTACCAAGATATGTTATGTAGTCTCCAACCCAAGATTTTTTCAAGGCCTGCCTCTGTAATCCCCAGAGTAACCTGACCTGAGCCAATAGCTGACCCTGCTGTGGCAGGCAGTTGATCTAGGAACTCCCTGAGGTCCCTTCCAACAGGAATTATTCCTTGGTTCTATAGTATTTGTCTGTTGTTGTCTTTGTACTGAGCTGACTGCCCTGATGGCACTTTTGGGACTTCAGAGTGAACATGAAGTTCAGTCAACTCTGTTGGAGTTTTGCCTTCAATTGCAGTTCAGGAGTCTCAAAAAATTTCATACCAGTGCCTGCTGAGCAGCTGCTGAGGAGGGTGTGGTGAACTTTTGGGGACTTCAGGCTTGTTAACGATACAGAGATAAACCACAGCAACTGTATTTAACTCACTTTCCTGCTCAGTCCATCTTTATGAAGCATCCTCAATATGGGAAGTTTACAGATGTTCCATGATGAGCCCAGCACAGGAAAATACAGAACTTGAAATCAAATTACAATTTCTACAAATGATTGTCAGTTTTTAATAATTCTTTACTTTGGTTATTTTATCCTAAATTCCAGGTTCTGCTTGACTGCCAACAGCCAGGAGAGTGGAGAAAACCTGCTAATTACTTTTTCTCTTTCACTCCAGTGATCAGAAACAGCAGCAGCTATGTTATCTTAATGCATGTTTGGTCTTGGACACCTGGAAGGGAGAGGGCAGAATGTGTGACAAGGATGCACTGGAATGGTAATGCAGCAGGTGTCTAGGTATGGGATAATGCTCACTAGGTGTTTCAGTGCCAGCACGAGTAGCAGCAATGGCTCTGGGGACGGTCACAGCTCGTGACGTGGCACAGCAGCTCTCTGGGAAGTGATCTGCCCAAGCCAGTGGCTGCTGCAGGCCCTGGAATACACCAGCAAATCTGCATGCTTGAAAAGGCAGAACAGCTTAAAAGAAGACATAAGGATCTAAGAGGCAAAATCAGTTTAGCAAGATTAAAAAACGACGAGGCATTTATATTAATAAGAACACACCTTATAATTATGCTAACTAGGCTAAAAATTATAGGGCCAACAGTCCTTATTTCAGACATGAGATGATCACCAGCTGGGAACAGACAGAAGTTGCAACTCATGGTAAAATATTGCACAATCAGGTTCATTGTGTGGGTATTTTACTTTCCTGGGAAACATCTGGCATGAGCCACCATGGGAGACAGGATGTCAGACTAGCTGGACCATTTATCTGTTCTGGTGTATAATTCTTATGCTTCTTTAGCTTACAGGATTTTTTGACTGCTTGAGAACATTTATGAAATAGTAGGGCAGGGAAGAGATGTTATTTCTAATTGAAGAACTTGATATGTCTCACCACCTGTTGTTTGTACATAAGATGATAGGGTTCCAATCACAAGATTAATGCACAATTTAGACTGGAAAAATATCAGCAAATCAGTCTGATTCTCCTATTTTAAACCCTTTCATGAATCTTCAGAAATATTTCACAGTGCCAAGAACAATTTCAAAAATAAACTATAGGACTTTATAAAAAGCCTTCCAAAAAGCTGCATCTGTCATTTGCTTATGCAAAGCTTTTGCTGCAGATTTATGAGTAAGATCAGTTATGTAGTTCCTGTAAAATTTATGGGGATTATGATTAAATGAATTTTTTATTTTTAATGATAGAAATATTCAATAGTGATGTGCAGAACAAAGTGTAGAGGTTAAAATCTGATTCCCACAAAAACTTCTCTAACATAATATTTTGCTACATGTTAATTGCTTCAAACCCTTTTTTTTCTTTAATGACTTACACTCAGAAAATTTTTACTTTTTTTTTTTAAAAAACAACCTACAAATTTACTAAAATTGAAGATATTCCATAGCTATTACCTTAATATTAAAATTCATTAGCTGCATGGATTTCTTGCAGTAGCCATGACTACTGTTACATTCCTGTTAGGATATCCTTTTTTGTGCCTGAACCTTTCTTCCTAAGACTTTGCAACAGTGCCAGAAGCTGAAGATATGGGTTTTTTTCCTGTCTCTCTTTCATAAAAGCAATACTGAATTTGTAAGTTATTTTAATATTTTTGTTGACATATAACAGTATGTTGAATACTTAATGGTCATCATGTTGTAGGAAAATGACAGCAGAATATTTTATTATCTTTTGTATATATTTTGACAACATACCAATTTTCCAGGTATAAATGGTTCCATTTTCACTAAGATTTTATATAATTGTTTAAAATTATGTCTTACCACTACTTTTTCTACTTTAAGGATGGTTTCAGCCTTTGGAAAGCATTTCTATTTCCCCAAATCAAGTAAATAAAATGGAGAGAAATCCATCACAAGCTTACTATTTTCTATAACCAACACATAACTAAAATATAACTTGGGAAAAAAGGAATCTTGCTATTGACTCTGAAGACAAATAAAAACTCATCTTCACAAATATTTACTAGTTAAACAGATAATTCTTGAGGGACAACCAAAACTATTTTGAAGACGGAACCAAGAAAATGGTGAGGCATAGATAGGTTTTTAAGATTCTTTCAAAAATAATTCACAAAATACAGTTTAAGTAAATAAATAAATGCCTTTGTAATGTCCTGTCCTCATGTTAATAACACTTTCAGACAGACACTTTTGGGAAGAACATACTCTTTTCCTAATTTACAAATATCTAAATGTTGTTTCTTTGAAGTTAAATGAAAATCTGCTTCTAGTTAATCAAATAATAATTTAAAATATATTTTCTAAGTTTAGGGAATGAATTCTTTCATTAATATATTTTCCTTTTTTCAGCCAGTTTTCTGAGCAGATCAAAAGCTTGACTAGTGAGTTCTTCAAAAAGTGGTCTCTAAATCAACCTCTGGGGGGAAAATGACTAAAACACTGAGTAGAAGATCTACCACTTTGGAGAGGGATAAGAAATACTTCATATCTCATAGCTGAAAAATAATTTTTGGTTGTGCTTGATAAAGAATTAAATAACACAATTTTTTACATTAAAAGTATTCTTTCATTTGCTTTTTCAGCTAGACAAAGAAAGGCTCTTTGGTTTTGTTTACTGTTGGTAACATAACGGTAAAAACTTCATGTTTACCATTCAGAAGAAGGCCAAAAATCTATTACCAACCTGTAAAAGTTTTTAAAAATGCTTAATAAAGACATACCCTGAAGTGGCATAAAATATTGAAACCAGCAGGATGGCTGATTTCACATAACTGAGCTAAGAAATGAAGAAAAATATGTTACCCCAAAGCCAGCAAAATCCTGCTAAATAGTTCTTGTTTGGAGTCTTAGCAATCCAAAAGCCTGTGTAAGCTTCCTGCTTACAATCTAACATACTTTCCTTTAACAGACCTATGAAAATGCACAGATTCAGATATATTCAAATGTTACCTTTATTCATGCCCATTCATGTATAAATGCATATATACAAAAATAAAAAATAGGAATTTTGCAAACATCCCTGCATTATTTATGTGTTGGAAACATTTTTCCTAGTGTTTGTTTCCTGACTTTTATTTATGATGTTTGCAGAGATTACTCTCCACAACAAGATGAGCTGTAATACTGTCGAAGACCATTGATAATGCAAAAAAACCCCAATACAATGTTCTTTAAAAACATATGTATTCAAATTCCTGTCTGTTTACCATTTAGCCAGAGAGTCCATCAAAAAACATTTATAACCCTTGCAACTCCTGAGAAAGATGAATATCTTCTGATTTCTGTAAGTGCATTATACATTATAGAGTTGAAAACTCTGTACATTTAGCATCAGCACGTTTATCTGAGTACTTAAGCGAGGATTTCAGATTTTGCCTGTTGCATAATGAGTAGAAGGTGCTCAGCTCTCTGCTGAGATCCTGGAACTGCAGCCTGTGAAAATGAGGCAGCCTTAAAGGTGATTGTTGTTCCATTTGGGGCATGGGACCTGGACATTTTTTTCATTATTCTTTTTATTCACAGAATGGCCGAGGTTGGGTGAGACCTCTGGAGGTCATCTGCTCCATGCTGCTTCCCTGTCCTGCTGGCAGCCCAGCACCTGCCTACACAAAAGTCCAGCTACTCTTAGCTTGGAGCAAAAGTTCATGAGTCAAGAGTCACAGTAAAATTACCATACTTCCCCCACAGACTGCTGGAGGGTCTGGGGCTGTTTTGTCTGATGGCATGGCAGGCTAGGAGAGTTAGTACCCAGGGAATCCCACACGTGATGCTGCAGAACTAATTAGGCCAAGTTGACCCCAGTATTGATCCAATAACTTTGCTGCCTTCACAACACAACTCCCAACACACCTCCATTCCCCAAGGAGGCTCTTCTCCAGACCAAATAGGGCAGAAAACAGCTGAAGCTGTCACTTCATTAAAAGGTATCTTATGAAGATCCATCAAAGAGGAGGGATTTTCTGCCATTACCAATTTTGATTTGAGTAAAGGAACTAATGTTGAGAAGGTCTAGTTCTCACTGCCAGACATTTAGAGTTAAGCAATCACTCTTTTAAGGTTCTTTGGAACAACTGGGATCTCCAGCAAGTGCATGAGCAGCAACTCTTCTGAAGGCCCCAAACATTCTGATGCAGAAACAGGATGGGAATGAGAGAAAGTAGGCACACACTGTCACCATTGGCCAGCCTGAACAGCCATCAACAGTACAATACAAATGTGTGGATAACTGGGAGCTTGTAGAGTTTGTATTCTTTTCATGATTTAACCTGCAGTTAAACAACCCTTGCAATGCTGTGTGCCTTTAGAGACAGCTGATGGGCCAGGAGATTTCATGTCAGCTGAGGCAATTGCATAATCATGGGGGCAAAAGAGTTCACTGCCAGGGGTAGCTGCTCAAATACACGTGCTCTCTGTGTATTTGACTTACAGCATATAATAAATGTGCTTCAACTTTCTCCCTAGAAAGCCAAAGATTATCTGCAGCATATGTGAGTGTTACCTGCATTTAAAAAAGCTTCCCAATCTTTCAGTCTTCTGAAGAAGCAATTCGATGGTTTCATGGCTTTTCCCATCAGGGACTGCTGATAGCAAACACCATGCTCTCTTTTGCAACACAGCAATGTGGAACATGCCACACAATTTAAACAATATTGAAGAAACTCGAAGTGGAAAAAAAATTAGGTGTTTCTGCTTCAAAAAGCAGGGAGGCAAATATGGCAATTTCTTACTGAACAATTCTACTTACTGAGTATAGCTGGCATGGTCTGCTTATTACAGTAAGTAAAAATTTTTATTGCTTTTTCTTCCTGTTATCCTGCTGCTCCAATGCAGTTAAGAAAGATTACTTTGAATCCTGCTCCATTTTGTGCAACATAAACAGAATTTATGCTGCAATTATGAAGTCAGATTCTGCCTCCAGTTATTCCTTGTAACTCCCATGAAGGAAGTTGAGTACAACTGAACCCAGAGTGTGGCCCATGGAATTTTACTGACAACCACAAAACAAGACCCAAGGAGAATCCAGCTTGACTTCCAGGCACGAGGTTGAGTTTATCTTGGTAGCACTGCTAGAGCCTAGTGGTGAATGCTTTATCATAAAGAGCAAGGGCAGGTGTATCAGTGGGGATGGTGATGCTGATTTGTAGGGTAGGAACTTATTGCAGCAGAGTTCAAACTCTCTTAAGAGAGTTTTCCAAGAAGAATATAGATGTTTTCCCACTGATAAATGGGAGTTTACAGCTACTTTATTCTCCATTTTGAAAATAGAATGTATATTTCCAAATACTTTTTTTACTCTGTCAAAAAGGTATAATATAGGGCTTCTCAACACAGGGAAGTAGCCCAGAATGTCTATTACAGAATAAACTATCCTAAAACATCTTTGTGAACCTAAATAAGTTATTTGTTCTCCAACCACCTCCAGATCAAGACGCAGTTTCTTTTCCTCTCTAGCAAGTCACTTTGAAAATATTTACAGCAGTCCTAAAGGAGAGGAAACTTTCATTTATTATATATCCTTACATCAGGTATCTGAGAATTAGTAATGGTTGGCTTCTCAGACAGTTAACATGAAGAGAGAGAAAGCATAAACCAAATACAAAACTCTCTTTGGAAAAGACTATTTTTCCATTATCTGTAGAGAGCACTTCTAGCTTAAGGGCTTCAGTAAGGCCCAAAGCTAGATGTGATGAGAATGGATTAGAGCAATCCTGTGAACAGCTGCCCTGGAAGGGTTTGTTCCAAACACCTGGCATCCCTCAGAGACAAAGCCATTGTCCACAGGTGTGGGTCAGACCTGTCCATACTTTCATGCTACTCAATGGACACACCATGCTCCCTCTTATTCCTGAAATTCAACATCAGTTACAAGGTGACCTTGAGACCTTGCAACTGATGGCTCAGGAGCTGACAGTCTGTGTGAAGAGGGAAGGGAAGGGAAGGGAAGGGAAGGGAAGGGAAGGGAAGGGAAGGGAAGGGAAGGGAAGGGAAGGGAAGGGAAGGGAAGGGAAGGGAAGGGAAGGGAAGGGAAGGGAAGGGAAGGGAAGGGAAGGGAAGGGAAGGGAAGGGAAGGGAAGGGAAGGGAAGGGAAGGGAAGGGAAGGGAAGGGAAGGGAAGGGAAGGGAAGGGAAGGGAAGGGAAGGGAAGGGAAGGGAAGGGAAGGGAAGGGAAGGGAAGGGAAGGGAAGGGAAGGGAAGGGAAGGGAAGGGAAGGGAAGGGGAGGGGAGGGGAGGGGAGGGGAGGGGAGGGGAGGGGAGGGGAGGGGAGGGGAGGGGAGGGGAGGGGAGGGGAGGGGAGGGGAGGGGAGGGGAGGGGAGGGGAGGGGAGGGGAGGGGAGGGGAGGGGAGGGGAGGGGGAAGGGGAAGCATTATGAAGAGGGGAGGACAAGAATTTTAAAAATCTGAGATGACCCCTACCCAGAAAACTCTAGCCTGGTGGATCATCCAAGGAATAAAAAACAACAGATAAAAGAAGTTCAAAATTATAAGAACTCATAAGCAAAGTGCTTTGTCTCCAATACAATGGGTTTTTTGCTGCCTTGGCTCCAGCCCATAACTGCAGGGCTGTGCAACCCACCCTGCTACCTCCTCCCCACTGTGCTAACGCTGCATTGCAGGGATTCTGTGTATCAGAAACCAACTCAATGAAAAACAAAAAGATTCACAGCCTGAACTTTCTCACCAAAGTCTACAGCTCCAAAAGAGCCACCATGTCCAATGCAGTGTTTGGGAGTCATGTGTATGTGCAAGTCACTTTGGAAGACAAAAGAGGAACGGGATCAAAATTCCTGCTATTGGGGTCCATGCACATCCAACAAAATTAGCTGATTTAGGAACTAGCACTTCTATGAACCACCAGAAGTCTGAATGAGCCCACAGCTCATTCCAGTCTGCATCAGTGTTCTCACAAGCTGAGACTGGAAAACTCAGACTTCCTCCACATGGCTCTTTCAAGGACAACTGTTGGGCTGAATCCATGGGGGTCATTTGTCCATCTTTCTGAAGCAGTTCTAGAAATTTTTAAATCATAATGAAAAATAAATCAGTAAGTAAATACATACTTTATATATTCACTATTATTAGAGGGCTTTAAATAAATTAGGTAGTGAAAAATATTTCATGACTGTCATGGTGATGCCTTGATATCTCATAGCACATGACGAGCGTTTACAGGGGCTCTCCTAACATGGAAAGTATCAGATGTTTTTTTTAGAAACCTAGAAACCTTTATGAAAGAGTTTTTCATAATGGATTTGTCTGTGATACCTCCCAGAACCTAACAATTTGGATCATTATAGCCTCTCTCCAAAGGGACTTCAGAAAATTCCTACATTTCAGTCTTCTGTTGCAGTCAACTTTCAAAATGCTCCATCCCTTCTAGAACTAACTGTTTCTCTTGTTTTCTTTCCTCCCATCTTCTACCTACATCTTTAATTTTTTTTTTTTTCTCTAGTCTTTCTCCATTTTCCAGTTTCAATGGTAATTTTTTTCTATTTAGACTGCTGGCATGTTCCCATTTCCCCTTGATTCCACTTCACAAACTGAGGATCTGTTCATCCATAAAGCACACAACATAAATTGCCCCCAACCCTTTCATCTCAACACTTTCCAGCCTAAACATCCTCTATCAGAGGCATTTGGCTCATTCCCCTCTGTCTTCACCTTTCCTAAAGCTTCTCCAATTTTCTCCTTTCCTCTATTTCTCACTTGTTCTTGCAGCATTACAATTACTATGGAATTTGTGCTGCTGCCAAGGTCCATCACAAAAGCAGGAGGTATGTCGAGGAGGTCAGACATCCAAGGAGGTCAAACATCCACAGTTCAACATGATTCTTCATTTCCTGACTCCCTCCAGGATGGCATCTGTTAGTCCTCTGCATTTTCAATGTCTCTGTCCCATCCTCTGGTTTTATCCCATGAGCTCACTGGACATGTCACAAGGTGACACTCAGAAAAACTTACAAGTCTGATGTTTGCTCTTTGGGGGAAGCTCTCTCTCTGAGTAACAGACCTGGTGTCAGTGCCGCAGGCCAAGCTGTGCTGACAGTTTTCTTACCTGTGAATTAACACACAGGTCTGCCATGGAAAAGCAGCCGTGTAATTGGTGAGGTCCTGCAGTTTGGCCGTTCAGCGGTGTCAAGGCACTTGGGGCACATCTTGTATTTATCACTGCTCCCCACAGGTAGCACAGAAACATCACTTTAAATTGACAGAACACGACAGAGAACACAAAATCAATGCCAGAAATGCCCAGACATTAGTGGACTCCTTATGGTACTTTATAAGAGTGAGGAATAATTTTTTTTTTCTTTTCCTGTTGTTTTGTCTTTTTAAAATTACATACCCTCATCAGTAACTCAAGGTGAAATGATTAGGTTAGTTTCTGTGTGTGTAAAAGAAAGACACTTCAATTTTCCCAGATACCAATCTGCGATCAATTGTATGATTTTTCCATTTTTTAATTACATGTACAGACTCATTGCCATTGTATTAAAATAATAATCATAAAACCCTGACAATACTCTTAAGGTGGCAAGAAATAACTATTTTCTATGTCTAGAAACAAAACATGGAAGTTATCTACAATGACAAAAGAGATTCAGTAGCAAAGGCCAATTTTTAGGTGCCAAAGTGGATATTGCCTCAAGGGGTCTGCTTTTCTGAAGTTTTCAGTCTATAGAAAAACTGATTCTGTAAGGAGTCATCACTTAGTCAACAAGTGAAACAACTAAGAATCACCAGGGTCTAATGAAAATCACCATAGTGTTTGTATATTCCTCTAAATAAATAAAACAGAGATGTTTTCCCAAGAAATAACATTCATATCCATTTTTTTTTTTTTTCTGGAGGGGAAGCAATTTGGTCTTGAATTTCTAAATACATTTTGCACTGCCTTCCGAACACTTTGTATCATACTGAATTCAGGAAAACAATTTTTGAAATAGCTTTTTGCACAGGTACTCTGATTATATTTTGCTTTCTTTGATCATTTTGTTGCTATGCTATTGATTTTTTCATTAAAACAGAGACACAGTTCCCAACATATGTGTTTTAAAGTATAGAAATCTTCCCCCTTCTTAATTAGTTCTACCTTTGCTGACTCTATTTAATGAAATTTCGAGGTCCAATTGCTACACTTCATATTCAGCCAAAACTCCCACTAATCCATATATGTTACCATCATAATTTTTTTATGAAAATAGCAGTGATAGTTGTAATTTTCTAACATTATTATATGGAAGAGGAAAGAGAAGGAAATAGATTGTACAGAAAATAAGCTTTTATCGTAAACCAGAATCGTCCATAATAATTAGTGATATCCCATAATAATTAGGGAAACTTTCATGATTACCAAAAGTAAATTGGTTAATTTTAATTAATGTCTCTGCTTTACAGTGGGATCATTCAGACTGCAGAATGGATTTTTTTCCCTACTGATTTTCTTCCAGGGGACTCCCTCTGTCACCCTCACTCCCATCCCAAAGAATTCCAATTTTTATTTATAAGTTTACTCAAAGTATGGCCTTCAGTGATTGCACATCTTAAGCTCATTCATCAGGGCATCTAATAAAAGTGTTGAACCCCTTTATTGATAGGCAGTGGCACAAAATATGGGGCTGGGGAAAGATCAGCCACCTCTGACTTTCCCTCCTCAGCTGTCTTAAGAAGTAACAGAGTACTGTTACCCAGTGACAGAGGGGCCTTGGTTTGTGCCCTCAATAAAACGAATCCTGCTGGCAAATAAACCCAAAGATGGCTATTCTTCTTCTGAAAAGTACTGTCCATCACAGTCTTCCAGAAATCCTCAGTGGCTAGTTCAGCTTTCAGCCACGGTTTGCTGATTGTTTTATATGTCAGAATGAAAACTATCAAATACACAATCTGTGGGATGTCACTGGCCATGACAATTTATAGCACTGAAAATACAACTCAGGCTGGGTCTACATCTTCCACTTTAGAAAGAAGAGCTGTCTTGATTCTGGGGAAGAAAAGGGCGTCAGCAAATCCAGCAGCACAGATATATAGCTCAGCAGAGAGAGGGATAGCAAGTGCCCAGGTTAGAAGTGGCCAACAGATTGCAGACAACCCTATTGTTGATTAGAAAATTCTGGTTTTGATTTTAAAAAATGTAGGGTTTTTTGTTGTTGTTTTGTTTTTTTCCAAGTGTAAACTTTCTATGGCACATAATATATTCACTTATTCTTTTTTTTTATGATTGCAAGTATATTCTATTATTCATATAATAGTGAACTGGAACTACTTGAATAGTGAGACTATGATCCATCACAGAAGATGAAGTCTTCGACATAAATTTACCACAGAGACTGGGAGCAAAAGGTCACACAGGAGTACTTCATCTAAAAAAGCATTTTGGTATAACTGGGGTTTTTTTCAGTATAAAGCTATTTACCAAGGAAATGAGCCTTTGCATAAGAAAACGAAAATCCCAAACCCTCAAATTTCTGTTAAATTGCAAGTGAGGTGTATTCATTCCACAGACCAGACTGCTGAGCATCAGCTCTTCATATGGGTGTCTCATATAATATTAACACTCACAAGTTCAGCAACAATACTTCAGCCTATTTAGTGCTGCAACTGTATTGCTTAAAAATCCTTTAAAACACCTGTAAATATGGGACAAGTTGCACAACTGGAACACTGCAAACACTGAACCATACCATTGAGGGTTGCAAGCATTTCAGAAGGGATAGGCTGGAAAGGAGGAGTGGGGTGTTGTTAAGGAATGGAGATTGTGAAAAGCTGCCTCTGAAAAACAGACACAAGATCAAAGCCTGTGGGTTAAAAAGAAGGACAGGACCAAGAAAGAACTACTGTAGTGTAGTTCTACTACAGTATGACTGACCAGGGGGAGGCTTTCTATATGAGGCTTTCTTGCTTCAGCTGCAGGCAGCATCACACACATAAGCTCTCACCCAGACATCTGCTGGGAAAGGAATTCAGAAGACTCCCGAAGTGTACAGAGGATTCATCCTTAACTGCATCAAAATAGGAGTGGTCAGCAGCTCAAGGAAAGTGATTCTATCCCTCTACTCTGATTTTGTGAGACCCACCCTTAGTGCTGCATCCAGCTCTGGCGTCCTCGGCGCAGGAAAGATGTGGACCTGTTGGAGTGAACCCACAGGAGGGTCACAAAGACAATCAGAGGGCTGGAGGCTTTCTCAGAGAGTCCAAGAGAGGTGAGACTGCTCAGCTTGAAGAAGAGATGGCTCCAAAGAGACCTCATGGCGGCCTTCCTTCCTGTATTTAAAGGAGACTTAGAAAAATGAGGAAGATCAACATTTACACGGACAGATAGTGACAGGATAAGGAGGAATGGTTTTAAACCAAAAAAAGGAGAGATTTAGATTCTGTTTTTAGAGAGAAATTTTTTATGGTGAGGATGCTGAGACACTGGAACAAGTTGCCCAGAGAAGCTGGGTGTGTCCCGTCCCTAGAAGTTTTCAAGGCCAGGTTGGATGGGGCTCTGAGCAACCTGGTCTAATGGAAGGTGTCCCATGGCAGGGGTTTGGAGCTGGATCATCTTTAAGGTCCTTTCCAACCCAAACCATCCTATGATTCTACGACTCTATGATCCATTCAAGCAACAAAATTGTAGCTGAAGTACTGCTTTCTAGCCAGAAAATTGTTCTAACCCTTGGATGAGTTTTAAAGTAGAATAATTTTCATTTATCTGTGTAAAAGACAGTGAAAAGGCAGAATCATTATACTAGAGGGATGAGAGAAATACAGTAAAAAAGTGTTACAGCTGCATAAGCCAGATCAGGGGATTCCTAATGACTTGGAATTCTAACACTAATCACAATACTAATAGAAACAAGGACATCACAAGCAGCAGTATACAACCTCAAAAATTATTAAGCATGAGCAGACATTTAGCTAAACTGGTTTAAATAAGGTGACAGTAGTACAAGCCAGTGCAAAAACAGGTTAATGAACACTAAGATAAATTAAATGTATCTGAGTCATCAGGAATTAAATTCACAGTAGACTACTTAAAAATATAACCAGGGTATTCTCTTTGCCATTAATAATTAGATCTGAAAATGAATGAAAAGTGAGGGTAGTCCCAGAGGACTGAAAATTAGCTATCAGTATAAACAAGAAAGGAGGGAAAAGATCTAGGGAATTATGAACAAGTTAACCTAACAAAGATTCTCAGAAAAAATATTCCATTAACATTATTAACTATCAATTTATAAACACTTAGCACATACAAAGCAGATAACATGCCATGAAGAAAAAATCAGGAACAACCAAGTTAAGTTCATTTGGTGGCCCAGTGGAGGGCAGGGAATAAGAGCTGTGAAAAGTCTGGAATTAAGTCAGCTTTGAACATTGTACAATAAAATAATCTTAAGAGCAAATTAAAGAAACAATCTCTGAATAAGATAGGTACACATGCAATGGAAAAATATTCATTGAGACACTAGTTTACAACTCCGTTGAAGAGTGAGGACTCTTGGTGAGTCCTCAGGCAAACAGGTTCGGATGTATTAGTATTGGTACTTTTGGTATGTTCACTGACAACCTGGATGAATGTGTTTGCTAGTCCTATAGAGCTCTGGAGAGATGGGAGTTGTTGGAAGGAATAGTCCTGAAAAGTGTCTTGTCAAATAAAAGCTGCCCAGAAAACTTCAAGACTGAAATCCATAAACACAAATACAAAATTATTCAAAGAGAAATATGTAAATACAAAAGTTAATAATAGAAAATATATGTCTATCCAGAAAAAACTGCAGGAAAGCATCAGCATAGTGGACTCAAATCAAATGAGACAATACAAAGCTTCTGAAAAAGAGGATAAACTGAATTCTCAGCTTTACTAGCAAGAATTTCCAAAGTAAAAAGATGAGAGCCAATTACTGGTTGTGAGTGAAGCACAAGATAAAACTGCTCTATTCAGCTGGGGACTTACTCTCAAAGAAATGAAAGAAAAAAATGAAAATAGATCAACAAGAATGAAGTGGGTTAAAAATCAGTATCAGTGATGAAAGGCTGAAGGACCTGAGCTGCAACATGTAAGTAAGAAAACTGGCAGCAACTTTCAAAGACATAAGAGACCATTATAAGGATAATCAGAGTCAATAAGCAAACCTACTAAAGGACTAGGCATAATCAGATTAGTTTCTAGGCAGCAGATTGAGGTTAGATTTGAAGAGACAGTTAACTAGATATGTAGGGAAATAAACAGAATTAAGACATCGGAAAGACTTGGAAAAACAAGAAAGATAGCTCATGTCCTAAAGAGGAAGCTTTTTCTGACTCCATTGTGAAGAGGGGAAATTCAAGTAAACCACTTTAAACTTTGTCTAACAAAGCTTACAAACGTTTTCTATTCTTTCACAAATCTGCTATTTAAATACTGAAGTAGCAGGTAAGGCACTCATCCTCAATCTCTTCTTCCCCTTCCACAGGCCTGTACAGAGAGCACTCCTGGAAAATGCTTTGTTGTGGAGTGTCTTACGTGTGGCAAAGCAAAGGGTAGCACCTGCAATTTTGCCTCCTGCTTTTCCCTCACTGCTCTGAGCCTTTCACCCAACATGCTCTGGTAGGGGTTTTCCCAGGGCACAGGTTTTGCCGTGCTCTTATGCTGTTGCCCTCTGGTTGCTATTTTCACAGTCCTGCACCTGCAAAACAAAACATTCTTGTTGTATCAGGTTTCCCAGGGAGGCAGTGCATGAAACTCAACATTTTCTTTCTCTCCCTTTCCGTCCTCTCTTCCTTTGTAGGTTTTACTTTATATTAGAGGACTAGTCCAAAAGCAAGTGTGAGTCAAAGTGCTAGGGAGAAAGTACAGGAAAAATTCACCATGTCATCTTTATTTTCATCACCTGCTGCATGTAACTTTCACTGTTGCAATTGATGTCTGCCATCAGCCATGGATACCCTAGAAAAGTTTTGTGCATGTAAGCCTGTCTCAGCATCCTTTGTCCAAAATTTCAGATTATAGAAAAAGAGAAATTGCTTAGTGTAAGCAGAAAGTGCCACCTGAGATGCTGAAAGTGTTAGTAGTAGAACCAAGGCTTTTTTTTCCTGTAGACAAAAGAAGAAAAAAAAACCATATGACATATGGATAATGAAAAAGCCAAATTTTCTGCTCTTAGTAATGATCCTTACCTGTAACTGCTAGAGAAAAAAAACAGCTACAGCAAAATTTTTGTCAGCCCTACTGAATGTCAGCAAAATTTGTGAGCTTTGGCCATTTCAGACAACAGTTGCAGCTCCTTCTTGTTTTATGGCAGTACTACAGAATCTGCCACAGTCATGGCTGGGCCAAAACCCATTTAAAAATAGATAAGGAGAGAAAGAGTTAGTGAGACAGAGAAAAGCTCTTTTGAGAAGACCCAGCCAAAGGAACCAGTGCTCTGAGTTCCAGTGTGGTGAAGGAGATTGTGATGGGTGCCCTTCCTCTCCTTCACTGTGATCAGGATGGTGAACACTTGGTATGAGCACTGTGGCCCAGTGTCTCTGAAGACAAGTAGATTAACTATAACAAAGGTAATTATTGCTTCCTTCAGCCCAGATCTCATTATATGAGTGTTTTACCAGAACCTCCATAAGGGCTTGGTAGGGAAAATGGCCCCATTCTTTCACTGTATTTGTTAATGACTTAGCTCTGATTTCTGGCACAACTATATTTGATAATGATCTTCAGTCCTATCCTCCTATTGTGCAGACATGAATTATACAGAGCCTTTTCATCAAAGAAATAGATTTTTATGTCTTGACTAATTCAACATTCAGGAGATTTGGTAAACATACCTACTGGGAAAGAAATAATGTCAAAAACTTAGGAAGCTTATAAGGAGAAGCTGAAGAAATCAGCCTTAGTTTTGCCAGCAAGCCAAAGGTGCAGCAGAAACATGGTAACAGACTTCTTGCTGTGTAAAAAGCTGATGAGGAAGGCAATGAAGATCTGTTCTCTATGTTTATTGCAGATTTGACAGAGTAATAAACCTCTGAATTTCCACATGGTGTTTCAGGTTAAATAATAGATAAAGCTTTCTGTTCACTCATCATTGACCAAAACTTTAAAGAACACACTTCAGAGTCACTTATCAGGCTTGGGGAAGGGGTACTGAGTTCTGTCTGAGCAGGGATGAATTAGGAAACCTCTTGAGATCTCCTCCTACACCTATAAAACTGCCACAATGTGAGTTGAAGTAGTACCATAGACTGAAAAAGAGAATCTTTCCCTTTCACTTCTGCTCTCACTCTTGTTCTCCTTCTTGCTCTAGCTCTATGCCTTGCTACTGTATAGCATTTGAATTTTTTTAAAAATATATATAAATTTATAATAAAATGTTAAAACCATTCAGCAAAGCCCAGAGGAGACTTAATAGTCCCTTTCATATCTCCAGTTTAAGAGCATACTGTACAGTCTTTAAAAGGATGATTGATACTCTGATGTTTAACACATTCAAGAAATATCTGTGATTTACAGAAAAATAATAACTATGTTCTTCTTTTATACTAAAGAAATCAGTATATGCTGTGAGCTGCTTAGATGGCTTAGATGTTGAGGCAGGGTGACCAGCTTGTAGCTAAAGGGAATCCAAATCTTCTTCTGTGAAGCCAACAGCAAGATTTTGACAGTAATATGACAGGTTGCTTCATTTAATGTCATTTTTGTGTTCTGCTAAAAGATTTGGACATGTACTGGTAGGAATTTTTAGCTATTAGGTCAGGAACTGATGCAGCTTTATGTCTTTGGCAAAGGTTTATTGCCAATGATTTTCAAGTATTTCTGTATTACAACTACTTCATACCTTGTAGTTGTTTCTAGAGTATGCAACAGTACCTTAAGTCAGGAACTAAAGAAGAATTTAGTGTCCTATTTATCTTCTTCAAAGCACCATTAGCTTTGTATTAAGGCTCTTACACCAGACAAGCAATACTCTGCTGTCAGGGAATCAATGCTTGTGTTGACAGCCTGAGGGTGTACTCACCACTCTCCTTGGTAATGCTGGCTCATTCCCAAATTATATTTATATAGACTCCTGTCACTTGCTTGGTGTTTTCCAGATGCCATTTATACCTAACAGTACTTCATGTGGCACCTGAGGTAATTGCTACTCACTAATCTAATCAGAAAGACACTCACTGTGTACAGTTTCACTGTAACATCAATTCTTGATTACAAAAGTGAAATACATCTACAGCAGCTTCAATCTACTTGTTTCAGTCCCCTGTCTTCTGTCTGGACTTTTCAGAGGACTAGTTTGAACTGCACGTTTAAGGCCATTCATTTAAATGAATTTATGTGTGGTAGAACATAGAATAGACCAAGGAAAACAGACTAAAATGTATTTTTAAGAGGAACTCCATCTTTGAATATTTCTGTAAGGCTGAACTGGAAGTATACTTGCAGAGCTGGATACACTGATTAGTAACTGCAATGGATAGAGTTACAGTTTACAATGCCTGACAGCTTTCTGGCAGGCAGCAATACATGGAGAGAAGTTAAAGAGCTTCTGTCTCTATTTTCTTTAGGTAGACAGCTTTTGTAGAAGCGGTCAGTGCAAGGCTTTGAAGCTAAATTTTACTCTATATAAATAGGTCACCAAAATCTGGAATAAAAAGGAAGAGCCATGCCAATGACTTCTGCTGGGCACCAAGTGGTGATATGTTTCTTGGAGGTTGAATAAAAGCAGAACTGTTTTATTGGTTTTATTCCAAAATAAAGAACATCTTAACATTCATGGTCTTCTCAAGACATTTTTACCTGTGGGGAAAATAGTTAAAAAACTGTCATTCATAGATTTTCTTTTAATTCTGAATTCTTTAAAAGCTCTGAAAAAATGTCTTCAAGTACAGCAGCCTTTCATTGATTCAGTTCTTTGCTCATCTTTTATACTAGAAGAGTCCTGAAAATAAGGAAGATATCTGACAACTTGGCTTGTTTTGATGAGCAATTTGCAGACTCTTCTTCAACAGGATCTGATTACCAGCATGTTTGAGTTCTGGCAGGCTGTATGGCTATCACATTTTCATCTACTTGCACCACACTGTTGGCATCTTGGTTCACAGAACCCCCAAGCAAACAAGCAATACAAGCTTGATTTTTTTAATGTTAACATTTTACATGATGCATTGCTGTTTTATTCTGACCATGCTTGCAGATTTTAGGAATAAGATTTCTGGGCACTGGTTCCACCTCCATTCCAGTGTCTTTAGAATGCTTCAATTTTGGTTATCCAGGAGGAAGTCCTGCACTTTTTTAAAACATTCTTTTTAAGCCCTAAGAATTATCAGTTTCTGCTGATGTCTTGAAAACCTTGAAAAGCCCACTTCAGTCAATCAGATACTAAGAAATTTTGTGATGTTTTCATAAGTGTCACACTCTACTAAGTACAGATTCTAGCAAGGCTTAAGTACTGATTGCCTATCTTGATATTATGTGTAAGGATATATTGATATGACTTCCCGGTGTGTGTGTTTGTTCAGCTCTTTTATCATGCAGTATAATATGGAGATCAGACATTCAGCACACTCATCAGAAATTTCTTTCTCTCTTTTTTTTTTTTTTGTTCTTTTATTATAACCTAGTCATTTGTTATCCAAAGTTATGTTTAAGAACAGTTCCCTCATGTAGCTAATATCAGCCTCATAAATGCTGTGACTATATTTGCGGTAGCAGTGGAGGAGGGGAAGGAGTGGAAGAGATACCCAGAAATCAGTTAGTAAGGTTCAATTAAAAGCAAGGCTTTCAGATAGTTTTCTAAGGTGAAATAACTAAGAACACAGTAGTAGAAGGAGAATGGCACACACAAAAACCAGAGTTGTATCAAAGTTAAACTATCCAAAACTGTTCCCTTACATTTGATAAAATAACTACCAAGACAAAGAAGCTATCTAAATCCCATCTAACTGAAGCTGAGTAAAGCGATTCCTGTGATGATACATAGAAATTGAACTAGGAGTTAGTACAATACCCTGCAAATAACATTAGAGAAAAAACAGAAAAAGAAATAATCACATGGGTTGAAGTGAGTCACTAGTACAGTTCCTAGAGGATAAGTCTTGGAAAACTATTATTGAATTACTTTACTTATTTATAACAAAGAACAGCCACAAAAATCCACTTATATAAAGAATTAAATAAAGTTTTCAATAATGAATTTGATAGAGACGTGCTCACAAAACTTGATGATAGAAAAGGGAGGCACTGCCAATACAGAATTATGCTACTCATGAAGTAGTACTCTGTGACCTTGCAAACTGGAATAATAGTAATAATAAAAAATCTAATAAGACCAATAGCAAGGTCATTCCTGTATGGACTATTATCTTGAACTTTAGCTTTATAATGAGTTCTGATCAGCTGTAAATGGCAGAGCAACACTTTAGTATATCTGTTCATCACAAGATGTCCACATACCAAGGATGTGGTGATCCTGGAAAATGTGTTAGCTGCATAAGTCAGTTGAAGTATTTCTAACAGGCATTGGTCTTTTGTGCAGCTTCTAAGAGTACTACAAGGGTAGAATTTCCTCTCCACAGCAGTGATATATTCCCCAAGGTAAGTTAGTGATGAGTTAATGAGGAAGTCTCATCTGGAAGAGTATGCAAAATGCTCAATAAAGATAAATTCAAATGGGGCCAGGCTAAGACAGGATTTAGCATTGTGCAGAGAGACCATCTCTTTAGTGAACACTTGACATAGGGTAATGGACAAAATGAACAAAAAATGAGAACTCTTCCTAAATATATCAGGGACATAAATACTAGAAAAGAGCTATGTAAATGAAGGCACAATGTTAGCATCAAAAAAAAAGTATTAATAGGCCCTGTAAAACTCAAACCAGGAAAAAAAATGAGACTCTAGAACATCCCTCAAGGAGGCATAGAGGGTGGAAACAGCTTACCCCAATCAGTTTATAAAACACTGATAAAATGTTTATATGAAATAGCAGGCGACTATGCCTAGCCAGTCCCTTTCCATTCTGTCCTTTGATGTAGTCCACTTTTGTAGTGAAAGTGAATAAATCATTCCTTAATAAATAAGGATCAAAAAACCTAATACAGAGATCAAGCTTTCTTTTCAGAACTGAGAGTTAAAATTGTGCTATTACCCAGAAACAGTACATTTTCTCTAATAGAGTTAATTATTCCATTATCATTGGTTACCATTAACATTAATTATTGATACTAAAGTATCTTCAAGACATTCCAGCCAAAATTAAGTCTCCACTATTCTCAGAGGCTGAGAGAATAAAAATAGCAGAAGACAGTCAGGGTTTGTCAGGGTTTTTTTTAAGAACTGCAGCCTAACTTCCCAGCTATTTCCTCAGGCTGACCATGGCATGTGTGTGTGATATCCACCCCCAGTAAGGAGCACATTTATTTAATAGTGTTGCTCTCATTATGCCAAGTCAGGTGAGGGCTAAGTTCTAACAGTCAGAAAGGACAGAAAAAACTGGGAGGGAGAAAACTGTTTCAGGATTCCTGTCTCTGAAATTGTATTCCTAAAAAATAATATACAGACACAAGGACAGGCACAGTAAAACAGACCAGAGTGAATTTGACTGCAGTTAGAAGAAAAAAAAAAAGAAATAAAATTCGAATGAAACAAGAGTTGTTTTCCTGCTCTTGTTTCCCAGGCTCTATTAATTTGTAGTGAGAGAATATATTAAGTCTTAAGACAACCAGTAAATCTGAGCCTAATAGACTTTACTGAACCATAGATTTGTCCATTCACTTCTGGAACTCATGTGAGGTTTGGCCCTCATAATATTTTGTGGCAATTGTTTCTATAGCTTTACTAAATTATTACTTTTCCTCATTTTCAAATCTCCTGCCTTCTACTTGAATTTGTGATTTTCATATTACAAGAAACCCTCAATGGCCATTGCATCTTCATTACCTTCACATGCCTGAGGCTTCACAGACAAATTGAGGTACAGGGAGTTAATTTGCCCAAAGTCACTAAGAAAGTCTTGAGCAAAGTGAAGGACACTGATATGTTGGGCTCCCAAAGAAAAACTGCACTGCCATTAAAGTCTATTTCCACATATTACATCCAGATGGCCACAGACATTGTCCAGAGCCAATCATACTTCCTCAAGGATACTCTTAATTGACAACATGAAATGGGCAATCTCATGGTTCTGTTAGATCAAGAATTTAATAATGTTCCTTTTTAGAAACATCAGTCCAGCTAAAAATCTAAGTAATATCTTGTAAGTTATTTACAACAGCACAAAAGCTATGCATGAAACTCATGGTCTGAGGTGGGGACAATCAAACATGTTTAGAGTGAGGCAATGGGTAAAGCCACCTTGTTAGGTTTTTCACCACACTAAGTTACACCCACATTCAGTTAGGCCTGGGTTCAATTTGAATTACACTTGCCAATTCATTTTTCTGCGACCTATGTTTAAATGCATATGAAGCTGCAAGAATGTCCTTAATGTGCTGTGCTGAACAGGGACCAATATTGAAATCAAAGCCAAAAGTAGCACACCTTGGAGGTAACCAAAAGCTGAGCATTTTTGTCTCCAGGCTTATCAAATGGACTTGCATTTTAAGTTTTTTTGCCATGTAAGGATACTGAACCTAGTGAAACTTTAGTACTGATACAGATACATGGGACTACCTTCCTGTGTTGTTAGGGTGTGGAATTCTGAAAGGAAATAAAGTTTAATGAAAGTCTACAAAAGGTCTCAAATAAGTACTGCTACACTGTAAAATCAATGTTGTTTCCTTTGGACTGCAGCTGGGAATTTCAGCTTTGTTTGCTCTACAACAAAGAGTGTCACTGTCAGCCTTTCACACCCAGATACACACACAAACCTGGGCTCACATACACTGCACATTACATCTCCAGGAGAGCTAAACAACAACTCTGACTGCCTGAGAGTTGTACTCATGTGTAATGGGGAGTAGGTATCACTCTCTGAAGTCCATTCAAATTATGGTACTCTAGGAGAGGAAAAACTGGGAAAAGAAATGGGAAATAGGCAAGAAGCAGCACAAAACACTGAAAAAAACACCTTTTATACTGACAACTTCCTAGTAAGCATTTTTCCAGCAGTATTAGATTTGGTTTGCCACATCTGATCAAAACAGTAGCTATTTTTCTTGCAATGTAGTTTCCTTTTTTATACTTGGTGAACATTAGTGTCCAGCAAGATAGACAGAGCAGACATGGTACACTGCAAATATTTTACAGGGATGTGTGACAACAGGTTTCTCCTAGCCTGAATAAATTTCAGATGTGCCTGCCTTGCAGAAACAAGGGGAAAATTGTTCTCTCTGCTTTTATTTCTTTAACAAACACAATAATGTAGAAGCAGCACTTGGAAGACTTATACAAATCAGGCTGTCTGCAAATGTTGATTAATGTCCTTCTATAAAAATAAAACCCCTACACTGATTAGCTACATTGCAGTGCGTTTCACACATGTATCAAGACAAGGTCAAGAGACCCTGTTATGGATGGGATAAACTTTTAGAAGTTGCTGCTGATTGCAGTCACATTCAGTTTAACAATGCTGCTCCTCATAAATATCTTAATGAGTCTCAGGATAGTCTTCTTGCCCTGTGAGATTAGTAATATCCAGAAAGAGCAAGTTCCATGCTCAGCAGGGAAATAGGTTCAAGCCTCCATTCAGTTTAATGGGCTGCTTAAAAAGCAGCTCCTAGGATGGTCCCTTGCTCCTGTTGCCACCCCAAAACCGAGCTGGCTCATGAGATAAATAAGAGATTGTAGAGAAGGACACTGTGTGTGGCAGAGAAGACTGGAATTTCTTAAAAATTAATTCTAAAAATAAAATAGCATTTTAGACTTGCTATACTGTTCAATAAAGATAGCACAAACAAATATACTCCATAAAAACAAACCCACAGAAATTTAATAAAAATATCATATTTGGTAGAAGGAAATTCACATAAAGACCTTGCTGCATCTGTTAATTTTGTGCCAAGATATCCAACATATTCAGGGGTAGATAAATTTGAAGACTCGTGGAATAATGTATCTCTGCCCTGAAAGTCTGGGCAGTACAGAAACACAAGCACTCTGAGAAACCTCTCCAGCTTCCTCGCCCCTTTTTATAGATAAGAAGCTAAAATGACTTCTCAAAAATCAGGAAAAGCCCAAGAGACGATATTTTACCCACATTTTCTTAATCCTACACCTCACCTCAACAATACCAATCTTTCTCACAAGATTTTCTGATGTTTTCTTATAATGTACTTTTAATACAAACATTTTTAAAATATGAATTAAACACAAACAGAATGGTTGGGGTTGGCAGAGGCCTCTGGAGTTCACCTAGTCCAACTCCCTTCTAAAGCAGGTTCACCTGCAGCAGGTTGAACAGGATTCTGTTCTGGAAGTTTTGAAAATCTCCAGAGAAAAAGACTCCACAACCTCTCTGAACAGCCTGCTCTGTCACCACCTCAGTAAATCTGTTTTGTCCTCATATCCAGATGGAACTTCATGTGTTTCAGTTTCTGTCTATTGCCCCTTGTTCTGTGGCTGGACACCACTGAAAAGAGTCTGGCTAGTTAATTTAATGCCAGAATCACAAACAGTGCTCCAGGTGTTCGAAACTCCTGACCAAAAATCTGGGATAACTTTAGCACTATGAACCATCCAAAAACAAAGAAAACACATTGTTGACTATGGCTACAAGAAGACTGCTGCAACTAAAGGTTACGACTTTTTAAAAGCAGACTTCTTCTAGAATCATAATATATTATAAAACTTCATGGACTGCTCTATTTGATCAACCAAAGTATGGGAAGTATAAAATTACTGTCTCAACAGATAAAAATAAGCAGAGGTCTCCTTAAACAAGAGCTTTTGTTGGATAGTATGGGAACCTTATTAGCAGGCAGATAGGCTTATTTAATCATAGTTAATAAATTACCAGTAGGTGTCAGGTACAATGACAAAATTTTGATCTTAAAATATATCCAGATTCGTAATGCTTACAAAAGTGCCATTTTAAAGTTTAAATATCATTGTTAATCCTCAATAGATGGTGCTATTATCTAGGTTAATAGCTCCTCTGATTATGAAAATGAGCATAATGCAAGTGTCTTCAGCTGTGAGGAGGGTCTTTGTGATGTCCTTGTTTATGGTACATGCTTGCAAGAGGACTTACATTTGCTTTCCACTCCAGGGTAATGACCATAAACATAAGCAGGTATTCCAGTTACCCAACTCCCCCTAATAGCTGATAGATTTCAGGTATTTTTGTTGAAATTCAAGCTATTTGAAACAGAATTGTTGTCTGCTAACAATGGCATACCTCTCATCATTTCTTCTCCATAGTGGTTCATATCTGGAGCTCATTATAAGCTTAAAATTCCTTTTCCCAGCATAGTATAACATTGCAGGCTGCTCCTACAGGGCTCATTGCCATGGAGGCAGGATGTAGCAATGACTATAGCTATAACAACATTATCAATGACTTGACTTACAAGAAAGCAGCTGTGTGTTTCCTCTACCCACAGACTGGACACAGCAACCATTCTTCCCAAGGCAAATTTTCTAGTAGTTCCATGATTGCTGCTTTTAATAACAGTATCCCATCATTTCAGTGATTATCTTCCATACATGTCCAGGAAAATAACCCAAAAAGGCACTGTAATCTGAATTTAGGCCTGGTTTATTTGGGATTTAAATCTTTCCGATGGAATCATCTAGCTCTAACATCTAGGTTCCAGGACCTGTAAAACTTGAAAAAGATAAAGAAATAACAAGACCATTCAGGATGTAAAGCATCAATGAGTAAACCACCATCAATTTCCCCATTAAAACAGAGTAAATATTTGCTCATTCACTAATGGTTGAAATGTTCTTTCCTTTAATGACAACTCCAGAGTATAAATTAAATTAAACCGCTAGCTAATTCCCCATTTTATATCCTATTTCCATCACATTTACTACTATTTGATTGCCTACTCTATGTTATCTGAAATACTATATACATATTGATTTGTGGACTTTAATATAAGACGAAGGGCACACTAAAAATCTAGCTAAATGAAACCACAAAGGAATAATTAGACTATTAGGATTTCCCAATTGTCTTGCATCTCCTTTGAGTATTTAAGGGAAAACAAATTTTAATTATATTATCAGTAAGTCCCTGAATTTTAGGAAATAGTCATAAGCAAGCAACTGTAACTGCTAATCAATGCAATAAGAAACGGCAAACATGGCAACAGTTGCTGGTAACAATACCAAGGTGAGGTCTGGTCTTAGGTGAGGTGTGGACTCTGGCCTCCTGGCTCACTCTGAAGGACACATTCTGGGAAGAGCCCCACAGCATCCCGTGCTGTGTCTGCACCAGGCTGGAGTGGCGATGCCGAGCGCGATGGAGTCGATGTCACGCCCGCGACTCCTGGCAGACTGTTCCCCTGAGAATATCTGAGCCCTCCAGGCCAGGGAGGCTGCTTGAGTTGGGCCCCTCACACAGACTGGGCTTGGACTCACAAAGTCCTGCTACGTTTCAGACAGAAGGACAGCTCAGGTGTAATTCAGAGAAATTACTGAACAGGCCCTGGTCAGAAGAAGTTGTTTTACTCTTTTAAAGAGGTGCTTGGTACTAAGACACTTCCAGCTGCTCCTCACACAGCTTGGCAAGGTGCTGTGGGTTTGAACCCACAAAACCAAAGGGAATTCAGCTGGAGTACTCCAAATGATTTCCAGCATCCAGCCCACCATAATTTTCATTTTCCTGGGATAACAGCCAACATTACTGAGTTTTCTGTTGAAGTTACTTCTGCTTGGTATACTCAGAGTTTTTCTCTTGGAATTTACCTTTATAGACTATTTTGCCAAAATTATAAGCAGTTTGTGGTTCTTAAATGAACTAAGATGAAAGGCACTGACAGTGGGATTTCTGTTCTGTTTGGTAAGTATAGTTCATAAAAATGAACACTTAAAATTTTCCACATATCTACCTGGAGAGTTAAATCAGAGTTTTGCAGATAATTTTTCTTACCAAAGCCATGACTTCGTTCTGGCTCAAAGCATGTCAGGAAAGCTGCAATAAAATTAAAGCCTGGATAAAACCCTGGCAGGTGTATTTTTCTGAAAGATTTGGGGTCTTCTGCAGCAATCCCATTATGACTGACCATCCATTATAACAAATACTCACTTAAAGAAGTTGTTTACCCATTTGTATTACCAATTATCAATATTATAAAGTATTGTCTCTGTAAGGTTCCATGTGTAAAATTCCTGGTGAAATCAATAATTTTCTAAAAATAATCTACTTCCAAAGGACAAAAAAGTGACAGAAGGGCTCTGTAGACAATGCATCTAACACTGCTTAGCACTGGAATTTTTTTTCCCCAAAGCCTAAGAAAACATGAATGAAAATCTAAAAAATTGAAACCAACAGGACAAACATCATCTGCTTTGAATGTTCTACTAACAGACAAATAGCTAAAGTAATAAACTCCAAAATTGAGAGATATGAGCAGTTTGTGAAAATTTCTGCTGTGATAAAGGAACTATAAACTATATGGACAATGGCTGTCAGGGTTTTGGATTTGGAAAATAAGCACTTTTCTGATCCCCTAGACATTCTTTTTTTTTTAAACAATTTGAACTGCATTCAAGAAGTAACCAAATGTATTATTCTTGAGCAATATGAGATGATTTTATGAAGCCAAATGTAAGCAATGAATTCAGAAGCATGAAATTTTCTGTTGTTGGGCTGAAGTACATCATAAGAACTGAAAGAAGGTGAGGCAACAGGGTGACTTCTCATGTAGCCTGCAGAAATTTCAATTACTGCATCATGGGTACAATTAGAACTAGTAAATTAGAAACAAACATTTTGTTAGAGGGGGACTTGTGATCTCCCTTTTTTCAAGATATTGTTCTTTCCCAGTCAATTCAGGAAAAAAAACCCCAAAAAACTGGCTCAATAGGAAAGAAATTGCAATAAAAGTCTGAATGCCTGACTCCTATCTCCTCCCTTGCTAAGTTATCTTCTGTTTAGTACTGATACTAAACTAAAGTTTTATGGAAGTTAAATTGATTTTTTAATATTTTATGAAATATCCTTTCCATAGAACTTTAAAATGTTATTAGGTTGAACTCTCTTTCACTTCTGACCTTTCACAGACATTGCGGCTTGCATTGATTTTTCAGCTCTTTGATACTGGCTGAGCTACAATAGTTCCAGCAAATAGGAGAAGAGGGGGAATCAAATGCCATTGCATTAAAGAACTGAAAAAAAAAAAATCTAAGTTAGATTACCAACAATTCAACTTTCCTATCTTCTCTCCTCAGCACTCAAGACTTTCAGAGATAAGTAAGCAAGTAAATGCTTTCTCTTACATTCATCCCAGATTCAGCAGCTTTAACATGCTTCCAACCCCCTTTATCAGCCACTCTTGGCATTAAAAACATGTATTAAAATACATATCTGAGTTGAGCCATTAGGCAATACTAAGTACTCTCTTTCTCAACTAAATGATTTTCTGTCAGCTGGCTCGTCAGGCTCCTGAGAGAGCAGCAGGGGATCATTTGTAAATAATTATGTTGCACCAGTGATAAATTAAATCCACTCGAATCAATAGCATTTAGATTTTTAAAAGGATATAGCCAAGACACTATCAATTAGACCAAATCCTGAAACAGTAGGCTTAGTTTTCACATCAGGCTCTTACTTAAGCTGGTCTCTTCTAGAAGACAATGTGGGATATTTTTATCTCCAACTTTGACAGCTGATTGATGGATACAAATACTTGACATATTAATTCCTTGCTCTTTTTACAATATACATGGGGTACAGCATCTGTTTTCACTGTTCACAAATAAAATGCCAGTGCCACCTGAGATCTCCAAAAATACCTGGGACATGGGCAAAGTGTTGGGAATCTCCCAAACGACTGCCAGATCAGTGCCCTGGCAGAAGACCTTTGCATTTCTCAAGGGGCACCAAATGTTCCTATGCTGGCCACTGATTCAAGATGCTCATGCCATCCTAAAATTCAATCTCAAATAGATCTAATGAAAGGAGCTTACGGTGAGTTACTCAGACTCCATCACCTAACTCTCTTGTACTTAAAATCAGCAATTTGATTTTTCTACTGACCAAATTCTCCATCTAAAGACTGCAGTACTGCAGTCTTTGTGGTACTTGGATTACAGAATTTACAGAAGTTAGTCAGAAAACTTCCAGTGTCATCTATGTGATATGATGTAGAACACCACCAAGAGGATTTACAGCTATGAATCTGGTGATCCAAGCTGGTGTTCAGGGGTTTTTCCCATGCCTCAAGAGAGAAATATTAATTATGTTAATTAAGGCACCAAGGGAGGATTGGCAGATATTGCAATTTGTTTCTTGGTTAATATTCAGGGACTGGGTTTGTTTTTGTTTGGGGAGACATATTTTAATACAGACTCTCAATTCCAGCAGCCACATCTTAGAAACAGCTTCCAATCATAAGCTCAGGCAGAAGTGGTGTCCTGCTGCTTTTATTATCTGATTTCAACTGTTGCCTTATGACTGAGAATTCTGAAAGGGTGAGAAGGTAGATTAGGGCTGCACTACCTTCAGCTTAGCCTCCAGAAGACCTGAAGGGTGACCAACTCACAAGTAATACCTACTTAATCTTCCACTGGTACATTTTGGGAGCCCAGGTGGATGCACACCAGCAGGATTGCCATAAACTGCACGCTGTGCTACCAGTAATCCTTTTATTTATGTTTCCCATCCTACTCAGTCACGTTAACAGAGGTGAAGAACACAGCTTTTAATCTCCTAGCTTGTGTGCCACTCTAGTATGAGTAAGCAAGCAGCAAAAACATTCAAGGTTGAATTAATCATATATTTTGAAACCCTTCACAGAGTCAGTTCAGGCTGTGTCCAGGAGCATGGGATTATTTTGACAATATAATCTCTTAAAGGATAAAGGTCAGCAGCACTTGTTTCTTTCAAGAGGAATTTTGCCCCAGGGAGAAGTTCAGGCTCAGGTCCATTATAATTGCCATGAATATAGAACTTGAATACCATGGTGTCAATAGGATTTTCCTTGTAATGCTATTCACCATCCCCAACCGGGGAAATACTTTACAGAACAAACCTGATCCGTCAAGCGTACCAGCTGCTCATAGCTTCTTAGCTTTCAAATTTTAAAATGCTTTAGTTTGAGACACAACATTGTAAGGACATCAGCTGAGAGGAACACTTCAAACTGGGTTTTAAAACTTCATTTTAAAGTCTTTATTCTTATAAATCTTATTATAACCTTTGAAAAACTTAGCTTGGAAGGAACCTTGCAAGGTCATTTGGTTCTATCTCCTACTTAGAGCAGAAATAGTGTCAAAAAATAGATTTGATTTATCAAGGTAAATCCTCCAGAATATTTAAGAATATTTGGGCTCAGTTTTTCAGACCGAGCAAGTATTTTGGTACATCTCAATAACAGACCAGAAATTAATTCATGTCTACACTAGGTCACTTGTAAAATATCCTTGTCCTGTTTCAGTTTGTATATTTGACCAATATATTTAATGAAGAATTGAACTGTGCTCACAAGTCTCTTCTTTGGAAAGGGAGCCTAGCCCAGGTGTAGCCATCTTCCCTACTCAGATGAATACAACCCCAAGAACCAACTACAACCATTCAGTTACAACAGCAGCAGTTACATCACCTGTGTACAAAGGGGAAATCTAGATGGCAATATGACACTGTCAGCATTTTTCTACAGCATATTCCCAGCAACTGTTTGCCCAAGGAATTGTTTTAACATGCCAAGCAGCTGATAATCTTTCAAAATTCAGCTTTGATTATGTGTTTCTTACACTCCTAAATACATTATTGCTCTCTTATGTAAAATCACATGGTTTATTTTGCATTTATTAAATAGTAGAAGGGCAATAATATACTCCCGAACATTCTTATACTTCTTACTGAGACCTGAGGTGGACTCAAGGTAGCAAACATTTATTTACAAAAAAAACAAAACCAAAACCTGGCAAAAACGCTCCAATCTCAAAACCAACCAAGCAAAAAAAACCCCTAGCAAACCATGCAGAATGTCCACATGTACGGTTTTCTTCTCAGAGTACACATCGCTTCCAGACCATCCACTGGCATTACATACTGCAATGGCATTAATCTAAAACATAGCAGAGCTGAATTTACTGAGCATCATAAAGGACCAGACTATTTGTAAATCAGTTTGCCAAACAGATTACAATTAAATTACAGGCATGTTACTCCAGCCTTCAGGGGGAAGGAGTCATTAAATAAATTTCAGGTTTTAAATTTATTTCATTAAATAAATGTTTTTGCATTTCATGTCGTACACTGCTGAAAAGAAAAATCCGTATTCCCTTCAAGAACTGTGGTTTGATGTGTTTAGGAGAAGATAAAGGCACTTCAGAAAAGCTGGTACGATGAACTCCATGAGGCACACTGGTATGAAACACACCCACTCAGCAAAGAGACACCAAGAAAATTGCAGTCCCACTGAATCTCTTTGTATTTCTCAGTCTGGGAAGCCTCTAAGAACTGCAATTCTGATCAAATTCAGTGCAGAGCAGAACTGATTTGCAATCAAGCAGACCTACCATCCATATGCTTAAGCTCCAATTGCCTGAAAGAGAAAGGTGAAAGGATGCTTGTTGCCAGCTGGGGTTAAACCATGACAGTGCCTCATTTTCATGCTATCAGAACAGAGTGAAACCAATTGTGGCGTATTGCCTTTACTTCCATATAAAACCCCTCACACAATCAGCAAAATCCCTTACAGGTCTGAATCTCTACACAAATACCATTTTAAATGAGGAATTGCAACGCATTACAAGCCAGGAAAATGGAAAGATGACCTTGACTCATTACTTTTTTCTTCTAAAAAGTTTTCCAAGGCAACATAACATGCATTATGACAAATTATGCAGTCCTTAAAGCAGATGTGGAAAGCAAACCTTCTCTGCTATTGTGTGCTTGTTTCAGATTTTTGCAGTGAAAGAACCTGCAAACCACAGTCATCAGTACCACAATATTCCACTGTGGTTTGTGCTGTATTAAGAGTTCTGCATATGGCCCCACAGGACTTGGAACCCTCTGTCCTGGTGTGATACAGTGAAAAATATTACATGCTTACATGTTCTTATCACTGATTTGAAGACGAGATAGAGACCTGAAGAAAAAGCTATCAGGCAGAAGCAGAACATGGAGACTTACACAGTGCATAAACTTTACAAAGCCCTCTTCTAGGGCTTGTAAAAGGGGCAGAATCCCTGCTCCCTTATTCTTGTGCAGCCAGAATTGCCCCAGGACTGCATGTCCCCTGCACTGCCACAGGATACAAATCTCATCCACGCAAGACCTGGAATGCTTCTGTGAAATGATCAAGGTCTTCAGTGTCCAGCCAAAGTCCTATATCTGCAAGACTGACTATTTCCTAATCCTTACCAAGTTAAAGAAGATAATTGCTGGAAAGTACTTGGCCTAAATGGTTTTTCAATAGGTGCTGAGGTGCTGGCACCCCTCAAGCTAGGGTTTGGTAACATGTTTGTTTTGCACACTATCATTTTACCCACTCCTCCTAGGGTATTTCACAAGAAAAAAAAATCCTTTTTATATAGTAGAAATATTTGAGCTTTTTGTTTGAGCAGAGGCAAAGAACATTAAGGGGAAGGATAGAAGTAAGTGTTTTTTTCCTTTTTTGTAAAAAGCAGTGGCTTTCTTCAGTTCCCACTGAATTAATTCTATTACTATCCCAAACTGAAGTCTTCTAGTATTTATGCTTGTGTCAGTTGAAGCTGCCAATCTGTGGCATCACTGAGAAAAGAGTCCTGAGGGTACTATTGAATAACTGAGTTTCATGCCATGAAAAACATTTCATTTAGGGAATACCTACATCTCCTATAAATTACTGGAACTGTCGCTGGCTTTACAAGTACCAATTATGGAAATTACTGTAATCAGGAACCATTAACACAAAATCACTGAATGAATGTATGCAAACATGCTTAGTTGGTGTCACTCAGGACAATTTGTTTGATTAGTCCCAAGTATTTAACAAAAATAAATTGTTTCTGTCCGCACATTGCAGCATGTCCATACCAATTGCAGGTTCTGCCACAGACTGTTGAACAAAATCAAATCTAATGATGAAGGACAGGGTATTCTTTATACTTCAAAACAGCTGATCCTCTACAGTGCTAGATTGCACTCACTGCTCATCTTCAAGGACCTTTTGAATGAAAGTTGTTGCAGCATAATTTCTAAAACATTTGAGGTCCGTGAACTGCAAATATTATGAATATAAAATATAAATTTCCCTGCAATATGTTTAGAAAAATTTCAAAGAATACTTCTTTTGCCACAGAAAATAAAGCACTAGGTCATTTTTATTGTTTCCTGCTTCAAAAATATCAGGGACTGATAGAAAGCTACACTGAGTTCCGTTTCTGCTCATCCATCTACAGCTCACAATCCCTTGTATGGCTTTTATTTATTGGCATTGTATGTCAATGTCAAACATGTTTGGAGGCTATTTAAGCTTTTATTATGCTATGCTTCTATAGGATTAAAAAACAATCTTTGTTTTAACAATGTCTGTGTGATTAGTTGATGTGCCAGCGGTAACACTGAGCAGCACCAATGTATGTCCCCAGGCTGAAACAGATGTTTTTGTCTTCTGCTTTCCTTTAGTTTATCTAGAAAAATTGAATATTACAAACATCGAAATGTCACTGTTCATGTTTGCATGGTAACAATAAGGGTCTCCCAGCATTTCAACTTCAGGCCTTCACTTGGCCTTAAAAAGACATGGTAAATTTCACTCAGTTTTCTTTTTTTTCATTTAGGTGCTTAAAAAAAGCAAAGTTAGATTGCAATGATGGAAATATTAATTTAGTTTATTGTGAATAGAATAGAATAGAATAGAATAGAATAGAATAGAATAGAATAGAATAGAATAGAATAGAATAGAACAGAACAGTAAAGTCAGAAGTAACCTACAACTATTTCCTGGCCAATTAAATTTAAATCATGTTGTTAAGGGCTTTGTTCAAATGCCTATTAACACTGGCAGGTTTGGGGCATCAACCACCACTCTGGAAAGCCTGTTCAAGTCTGTGACCACCCTCCTAGTAAATAAATGTTTCCTGATGTCCACATCTATGCTGTTTCCATTGTATACAAACACAATTAGTGCTGTTAGGACTTATAACTCTATGCAGTATATAGCCAGGAGTAAAAGGTTTTTGAGAGGGAAAGGTTCAACTTTTTCTCTCCATTTCATTTAATAAAAAAAGTCAGGGAAGATCCTGTTTCTATCAAAATCAATAAAAAGGAAAGTTCGTAATGAATTTGAAAACTTTGTTTAGTATTTTTGGGGGTACACAAGAAAAAAAGGTTAAAGATCCATCCCACATAGATTCTTTCCTTTGTTTGCTCTGATTAGATTCAATTAATTTTGTCTGTGTCAGTTGTATTTAATAAGTAACAGCCTAAGTCCTCCAAGTCAAATGCCCAGACATCAACATGCCTGTGAATAAATGGCACACATAAGGGCATGATTATCTGTCTGAGGTTTAAAAACACAATATGTATTTCAGCATCCAAAATAATTCTGCAAAACAGCAGCAGTTATTATTCAAGGTACTGATTTTAATGAGATATGAAATCTTACAATCTCTGACAATCAAGACACTTATTCAGGTTATTAGCCAACATGTTCAAAATTGGCTGCCTAAATTTAGGATTAGAAATCAATATTTAAGCATTGGCTTCAGCAGTTCATTTTTTTTCAGAGGTATTAACCACTTGCAATGCTAGTAATTTTATTTCTCTGCATCTATAGGCCACTGTGGTTCTTTTGTTTTGGGTTTGTATCTTGGGTTTTTTTCAGAAATTACTGAAGTCTTACTGTGATTTGATTTTTGGATGTCCACCTTCTGTGATATGTTCAAGGACCAGATTTCCCAAGAACCATCATTTCTAATCAGGCATGTCTAAGTTGTACTGGACTGGTTATCTAAAATCTGTAATCTTTTCCTAAAATCTTGGGCTTTTGAAGCAAAAGTTAGGGGGTTTAAAATTCTTTGGCATTACAACTGTAGTGTTTTTCCCAGCTCTACATGAATGGTGATTTTGCCAGTGCAGGAGGGACAGCTACCAGACCCCAGGATTTGCTGCACTCATCAGGGCTTCCCTTAAGCACAGCCACCAAACCCTGGGTAGGGAGGGGAACTGTAGGACCTGTCAATCCCCCCAAGAACCTGTGAGTAGCTTCATTTCCCTCCAGATATTGTACAGTCAGCAGATGGAAACAGACCACTTTCATCTAAAAACAGTGTTGTATTTTAGATGGCTATCTTCCAATCAGACAAGGCTACCCAGATAAGTGAGAAACCTCGTATGAATCTAACTTTTAGGTACCTAAATAATGAGGCATTAATCTCTTCCCCTATTTACTTTTAGTGGAAGCAGGAATTTATCAGACCCATAATATTTTGTCTTCAAATTTTCTTACTGTCACCCTTACATGACAGCAGCTACACCTTCTCTTAAATATTAAAAATAAAAAAGCTATTTCTCCATCAAAACTGACTTAAATTATCCGATAAACCATTAGAATGAGGTATGCCTAGCCTTCAAATTTGGGTTATTAATCCATAAGGTTTTTCTTTTAGCAAAGCCTATGAAAATACAGTAAAAATTTGGTGTTATGTAGGCAGCCATGACAGGCTATAATTCAGATCAAATATAGTTACATAAACCAGCATGAAGGAGAAAAAAAGTTGTAATTCCACACATACTTTTAACTCAACTGATTTTCTCAATGTCAGAATTTGAAAAGAGAAGGAAATAAATGCCTGTTTCATTTTGGTTGTGTAAAATTTCTCAGATACACACTTGAGATATACACTTGCATGCTTACTATCTCAGCACCACAGAGAGACCAAGCGAATAAATAATGAAGCTTCTAAAACAATAGTATTAGGATACCTCGTAAAAACTACCTGTTTCAGGTGCTTTTATTATGTCAGAACAGCTGCAGTGTTGGGAGAAAGTGGACATGTACCTCAAGAAAGAAGTAGCAACTTACTGTAACACTTGTCTAAACCATGTTCTAAACAATCAGATTTCCCTTTGAGTAGCAATGTGCAGGGCTGATGAACTGCTATGCAAGGTGTTAAACTTGTCTCTGGGAAACTTTAGGGTTACACTAAAGGTCAATTTGACCTGTGGGACTTTTCCTGCAGATGAGATTACAGTGATCAGCATTTCTATTATTAGTTGATTGTGTCAGCACTGGAAGCATTATGGGTACAGTAGCCACAAGGCTGAAACAGACAATAAAGAAGGAAACTTCACAATTAATGAAGAACTAATTTAATGAAGGTGCTGGAAAAAAAAAGGTGCTGCATGTGTAATGTAAGGGAGAAGAAGAGACTGCAATAGGTCATTGCAGACCTTTGCTTTTCATTTATCTCTCTCATGACTTATTTAATATATTATTAATTAATACAGATTGTCTACTGAACTGCCTAGATTCACATCTAATACTAAAATTTAATGTAAACTTATTCTACATTTCTTGTCTTGTATCATTACACTAAGTCTACCTATACATATGAAATGCAGCTGGCATTTGGAGCCCTACACAGGCCTGGTAGTCCAGCTGAGCAGCACTATCAGGAGATCACAGAATCACAGGATCCCCTGAGCTGGAAGGGACACACAAGGATAATCAATTCAATCTCCTGGCGTTGCACAGGACATCCCAAAGAATCACATCATGTGCCTGAGAGTTGCCCAAACACTTCTTGAGCTCTGTCAGGATTGCTGCTGTGACCACTTCCCTGGGAAGCCTGTTCCACCATGTCTGGAAAAAAACCACTTCATGGCAAGTTCTTAGCAATAATTCTGAATTAAAGATGTTCACAACAGCCTGATTTTAAAGATGTTGAGCATCCATGAACATAAGGTAAATACAAAAAGGGTTAATACTGCTGGTGACCAGAGAGCTTTTGTTTTCTAAAATATATGAGAGATTTGAACGTAAGAGATGAGTGTGAGAAATAACTGCTCACTTTGAAAATTTAAAAAGGTTTATTAAACCTTAACAAAGATGCAACAAAGAACAACATAAGGAAAAAGTTACAGCACTGTGAACTGCTTGCATGCATACCACTACATCAAGGAGTGCCTACTGTAGGAGCAGAAGAAAGCTGACAACATAAGAGCTCCTCTTTCAGACTTATGTGACCTTTGGGCTGGTTGTGGCTAATGCTCAGTGCACCTCTGAGAAACATGATAGAATAATTTCAGCATAAGCACAATAAATAAGGATAGTGAATTAGGCCACTTTCAGTGCCATTCCACTTGTTCATGCCAGTTCCAGGTGACAGAGTGGGGGCAGAACTTGCAAATGTTTCTACAGCAGTACTGAAAACCTAAACCCGAAAAGATATAGACGAACTAAAATGCTCAGACCAAATGAAAATCTAGTAAGTGCCATGGAGCAGCAATGAAATCAAATTATCTTTAAAGTCAATTCAAATCTTCATCATTCTATGATTCTATAACAGGCATCTCTGACACATGATGGAGAAGAAAAAACAGATAAACCATGTTATCAAGAAACCAAACTTACAAGAAAAATATGGTAGCAGGTAAAGGCAGAGGGGCTGGTTTTGTGGGATGAGTAATATTAAACAAAAAAGTACAAACATTCTACGACAAAATTGTCATGGCATCTAAGAGAAGTCCACAGGACATTTTTTTTTCATAATATCCTCCAGCACAGGATATATGCAGCTTGAATAGATGAAATCATATAAAAATTAGTTAAGCCGGCAAAGGGATGGAAGGCATGACAGGTCAGAGAACAGCCAAAAAAAAAAGTAGAAGACCATGAGAAGCCTGAAAAATATCAAAAATAGTGCATCAGAAATAAAGATAAAATGTATCTTGACTGAAAAAGAACAGCAATTCAAGAAAACAACTTGCATAGCTCAATATGAAAGAGCAAATTGGCAAATGGGTTGGTGTTTAAGAAATAGGACATTGGTTGAAATAAGGAGAACAGAAAAGCCAATAAAACAGGGTGGGTCAAATGTAAAGCAGAAATACTGATAATTTAAAAACAACTTGAAAAAGGCTTTGCTCTCCTTACTGTCCTCCTGCAGATCCATTAAAATTCTGGATCAGACCAGTTACAGCAGAATGATGGTAAAGGTGTAAAAGGAGCACCTTTTGTGGGGACAGTAAGAGGAAGTTTCCTTATTTCATTTCCTTGCACTGATTTGCACTGTTGAAGACAATGTGGAGCTTTTGAGACCCAACACCTTTGCAGCAGACTGGTCAGAAGAGTGAGAGGAATTTGAAGTAAACCCACAGGAGACTCAGACCAAGCAGCCAGATTTGGTTTCCGCAAGTCATTGGGACCAGATGGTGTTAACCCATGAGTCCTGGAGGAGCTGAAACGCAAAACTACAGCAGCATGGGCTGAAGCGAGCTGTGTGCCCTTGCCAGCAGCCCCATCCCAGCTGCCGCTGTGCCCGCTGGCTGCAGAGAGGCTCCGGAGGGGCCGAAGCACTGGGCATGTGCTCCCCACCCCACCGACCAGTGGGACAGAGCCTGCAATGGGGAAAACCATCACCGGGCACCTGAACGAACAGGAGCTATCGTGGGGGAAGTCTCAGGTTCCCTGTGTTCTAGATAACCCTGAGAGTCCCTTTTTCCCAACCCAATGGTCGAAGAAAGAGTTGGAATTCTTCGGCTCTGGTTCACAAAGTTGTTTATTGTCTCTTATCTAAAATATTTTTTTTCTCAGACCCACAGAGGTCTATTCAGCAGGTCTGTCAAGGACACCTGTCCGCCTCTGGGCTGGTGTCTACATTTTATACTATGAATTACGTGTACTTTATTTATCACTATTTTCCAATACCTATTACCGATGTTAGACTGTCTACTTCTATTCTAAACCAATCCAAATGTGCCAACATCACCAAGAGTATGGAGGCTAGGAAGAAGAATGGGACAACATCCAGATCCCCCCATCTTGCCTCCTAGACACCCTATAGTAAAATCCCCAAAATTCTACTTATCACCCAGTGATTAATTCATTATTACTCTACTTAAACTTCTGTGACTTGTGATTCTTCATACAAGGTTGGTAATTTGCTCCATGGGTTAAGATCGAAATCCCAAGTGTCTTTGGCTTCCTGCCAGGACTCCCCAGCCCGCTGCCAGGGGCACGTGTCATCCAGGGCACCCAGAGAGGTGTCCTGCGTTCTGACAGGGAAGGAGTATGGGCTTTGCATAAGGAAAGCCTGGGGCAGAAATCTCCAGTCAAGATAGCATGTCCTGACACTGCTGCTGGAGACAGAGCACAAGGGCACCTTCTAGCCCACTTTGCCAGCGCCTGAAGATTTCACAGTTCCAGCTGCTCTGTCTGCAGTGTCCTATATTTTACATGCTTCTCATTCCCTGATAACCCTGCTTTGCCTTTGCCTTTACGTCACAATCTGTTGTGAGGCTTATCCGTACAAAGCATCTCTCGTAAGGCTTATCCCATGCTCAGACAGAACTTTAGTTCTGACCGTATTTGCATTAATACATCTTTTCTAGATGCGTCCTTTAATTTGCTTTGGCTTATAAAAGGCTTCTGCAGAGTACCCGTGATGGTAATTCAGAGTTATGTGGCCTATAGCATTTATCTGTACAGGTTGTCACTCGTCCCCTTGTCAGACTCAACCTAGATCTGTGCAAGGTCCTTTGAGACTTCATCCTCTCCATAGAAGTTTGAAAGAATTAGGAGAAAACCTGCCTCTGAAGGTATACAGTAAATTCTCCCTTGTCCAAGCCACTTACATGCAAGATCCAACTTCCTGAGTGCCAGTCCTTCTGTGTTTTACCTTGAACTTCGCAGGAACTCATTAAACTCTGAAAAAATCCATTATGCTTTCTTGTCTCTTGGCTCCAAATGGGAAATGTACATTGACAGGCAATGTCCTATCACATCATTTCTTAGTGGTTGTTATAATTGTTATGCATAGCTATGAGTGTGCAAAAATACACTTATTATCACTATATTAAGGAAGTCGTAATAATATATTATATAAAGAAATTGCATAACACATATATAATGCTGACAAATTTATTTAAGTAAATTAAGAATACTGTAGAGGAGCTATTTTCCAGCTAACTTGGATTAAAATGCTCGCTGTTGGAAGTCTAATTTAAATTTTTATGATTAGATTATGATAACCATTGCAAACTCAGTACTAAAAGTATATAGCTCTAAAAGTCCATACAAGCACCAATTAATCTATCCTGAAATCCTCTGAGTAAGAAAATGTGTTTACCATGGAATATTTTATTAGCTCTTCATTTAAAAAAGGTACTTCCCCACGGGAGAGAGGTTTCTCAGACTGGACACTGAAGAATGCTGATGATGCCACAGACTCCTCACTAATTGGACTCACAAGCAACAAAATCTTGGTTATTGTCTGCCGCTTGGCTATGGAGACCCACAAGCCTCAGCCTGAGAAAGCTGTGGTCATAGAGTTCCCACCCCTGATTCCATCTCAATGACTAATTACCAGTCACTTCCCATTCAAAAGAAAAAAAACACAGTTCTACTTTTATTTGCTAGCAATGCACCATATATTTAAGTAAATATTGATTTTCTAATCTCTAAGATAAAGTACCACAGAATGGCAATTTTGAAATGGTGGTAGTGCACACAGTGACACATGCTCCATTAACCTGTCCCTCCTCCCCTGTGCCAAGGCTTGTTGCCAGTCTGAATAGACTAGTTCCCAAATACCTGACTCTTTATCTGATTGCACTCCAAACCCCACACACTTCTTCACATCATGTCTACCTTCCTTTTGTCACTCTTTGACATGGAGACAGACCTTTCCCCCTCTTCATATCACCTTTTACGAAATTAAGTTGTAAATTTGTTGTGCAGGAGCAGCATCTTGTTTCCTCCATGTCCTGCCTGTGTTAGTACAAACACAACCATAGGCTTTATTATGTGGCTCAGTTTATTTACAGATAGACATACAACCTATCAGGCAAGTTGTGCTGACAGCAAATAAAACCTGTTTCAAATATTGATAAATTCCTTCAAAGGGTAGCAAAAATGTTATAGCTTCAACATTCACACAGAAACAGAACGTCAAACATTTCCCCAAACAGAGATTTTGCAGCAATAACTTTCTATGTCTGGGTCTAAATATGAAACAAAAATGCTTTCATTAAGAGGAAATGGAACACAAAATTAAATTCAGAAAGTCAATAATTAGACAAGAGAAACTCCCTTTAATCCAGCCACCTCTCCTCTCTCTGGCCCTATAAAGTACTTTCTGAGTGTATTTTCTCATCCTTTTTAATAGGTTAAATTTCACATCTCCATTCCTCACAACTGAATTCATTTTTACCAGAACAAGTAAAACATTCTCAGTGCATGGTCAAGACCTAAATGAAAGAGGGTTGTGGATTTGGCCTCAGCCTTCTGCTTCTCTATAGCTACTGTAACACAAGACCTTTCCACTTCAGTCTTCAGACCAGAGGGATACCTGACTATATCTGTAAAATCACACACACACATTTTTTTATCACAGTTGTAGATGGAATAAATTTCATTGTTCTCCACTGTGGCAACATTTCCTTCTATCTTTCACTAACAATTCATTTCACATTTTACCAGCAGCACCATTGAGATGCTTTCCTGAGCAGCTTGAAGTGAGTTGGTCACTGGATGGCCTCATAATTATCCAAGTTCCTGCCAAAGCCAACAAGGTCTTACACTATGACCATGGCATGTTCATTTAGTGGATAAAGGGATCCATGTTGCTGTGCTCAGCTATGAAAAAGTTGTTTGAGCCAGGATCCTCTTCAGGAGCTATGGGCTAAGATTCTATCTCTGCTTTTCTGCAGGGAGGCAGAAGGGGAAACATCTGAACCTACACTTGTAGGGCTGATTTTTAACAACTCCCAGCCCAGACACAGGTCTTGCTGGAAGTAGAAAGACAAAAGTAAAGTCAACATTGGCAGATCAAAACCTGTTCTGTCTGATGAACAAGCATAAGTAAGGCATTAGCAGAAAGAAATTAGAACCTAAGGATAATATTAGCCATTTGGAAAAAAAATCTTTTTTCTATCTTGATAGATAGGGATCCTAACTCAGCACTGACAGTACTGGTATTACATGTTGGCAAAGTTCTTACAGTTGTTTAATTCTCTTGGAGCTCAGGGGCTCCAGATTTTAGGGAAGCCTGAACTCACACTTCATTTGAAATTCACCCTATTTGTTTTCAGCTGACCCAACTTACTAAAAAAAAACCTTAACTTTAAAAATATTAAGACTAAGGAATGAAGTAAAACTCATTTGTGACATGTCCTTCCCTTCCAGGACTTCTTACCATTTTCTTTTTTTTTTTTTTTTTGTTCATTTTAGAATTTGTAAATCAATAGGATAGAAAACATCTGTGACTGGATAACATGGAAAGGCAGATTCATGAGATGACTATTACCTCCTTTGAGACAGAAGAAGCAATGAGGCTATCATGAGATGCAATTCTATCCACTAGGTAAGTGACGGAAAAATGGGCATCCAAAGCACAAAGTCAATCTGAAAAAGTATGCAATTTCTACTTTCTAAAATTTGTAGTCATAATGCAATAAAAAGGCCAATTGAATAAGCACATTCACTAAATGCTTCTGCTCTGATGATGAGCTGCCTGTTGTGTACAAAGTCTATGTAGACAATAGTGCTGTTACTTGATGTAGCTGTTATGCTGCAGAATTTCAAACCCAGTAAGGCAGAGGAGGCAGTTCAAGTTCATATATTCACAGATTCATAGATAATGCTGACAACCTATTCTGATTTCTGTGCAAGAGCAACTCACTTCACTAGGGAAATTAAAAAGAGCTGTTGAGAATCGAGGTCCATATTATCATTCTACGAGCACTAACAAGGACATGTAAGTATGATATCACTATGTCTTAATGTAGCTATGTATCAGCTGGGTGTCAGCTGCACTAAAGCACACAGGAGTTTTATTTTCTAATGATGCCATTGATTTTTTTTGTAGTAATACTACTACTACTGCTGTAGTTGTAAAAGGACAGAAGGTCTCATATTTGACCAGGGTCAGACTAGGCCAGAAAAAAACAACACAGAGAATTCAAACCCTAGCCTGAAAGAGTTTTTAGATTAATAAAAAGAGTGAAAGAGGAATGCAATATGAATGCAAGCAAGTTATCAGCAGAATCAGTGCAAATTCAGTTTGCAGCAAGGCAGAAGAGGGAGGTGACAAGGACCAGTCAAATCTGTCTGGAGTAATGGGTGCTCTACAGCTGGTAAACACTACCAGATGTCGGTCACTGCCCACATGTGAATTCAGCTCAGTTCTACTGTGATAGGTACAGGAACAAACATGCTTCTTGCTTTCAGCAAGATTTAGGGAAGCAGCATGAGCTCCACAGGGTCTTGAGTAACTTTTATCTGGGTGAAACAGAGCACCCCCAGCTTCTGCACTCAGCAGTGTCAAACAACTGGAATAAATTACTATTGTACTGCTTTGCACAGAAGAGGAAAGGATAGTAACTTTTATGACTCTAAGGATTTTCAGATTAAAAATTAAATCATACAATAAGCAGAAAATATTCAAAGTACTCATGGGGGCCATCTGCTTGGAGAGGAGGTGGATGTCTGACCACTGCAAGGTTTCAGTGATAAAGCTGATGTACTGCAGTTACCATTGATCTCACTGTCACTGTGTTATTAAAGAGCTGTAATGCAGTAATCATGCCACAGCAGCTAGGAAGCAAAGTGGTATCTCATGTGTATAAGGAGTTCCAGAATATACTTGATCAAATGCTTGGCTCATAATCTGTTATAGTCTCTGTGCCAATAAGACTTGGTCTTATTAAATTGAGCAGGAAAAATATTGAGATGCTTGGACAGGAGTGGGTGAGCAAAGACTGATTGGGTGACCTGCACCATGCACCTGGGAAAGATATATCTAAACAAATGTGAAAAAAAGTCACAGTGTCTACTGGAGGATTCTAACTTGGGCAGGTATGTGAAATTCCATGTCATTTTGATGACATAAGTTTTAGCTTTTATATTTTTCAGATTCTGTACTGCATTAGTGTATAACTCTGAACTCTGTAGAGAATGCTAGGTAGCCTTCTTCACATTTTGGTCAGACTAAACAATCCTTCTAGTTCTGAGAACCAAGGTCATCATCACAGCCTCAGGCCTAAAAAAGTATAAACAAAAGTGCATTGGGGTGAGAAGCAAACCAGGGGAATGTGACTTCATTGCCTGAAGCTATAATTGGACAATTATCCTATGCTATGCAAATAGACCAAACTTTTATCTGCCTAAGAAAACTTGGAAAGGTTGTTCATCTTGGGTGTAGCCTCTGCTAGGCTTTTGCACTGCCCAAGGCCTTTTAATAAATACCTACTTTATTCTCTAACTCTGTCTAGCTTTGGTTCTAGATAGCTAGTCCAAGGCACCAATTTCTCTTTTGGCTCGACAGCATGAGGGCCAGAGATTAATTTTTCTTCTCTGCAAAAGGTCTCACACTTCTGTCTTTCATGCCTCCTAGCTGCAAAATGTTGACAACTGACCAGTTGCAATAAAACTTGATCAGTGTCCTCTGAGAAGCATTTTTTTGGATATTAGAACACATCCAGTATGCATGTGTTTGGTGTCATCCCAGATCATCAAGCTCACAGGAGTCAAACCTTTGCTAGTGCTTCACAGTGAGTTATCTGTTCTTGCTACAGGTTGCTCCATACAGCTTGTTGTCTGCTGATTTCGGTGAGTCCTGCTCCCTCCTGCTCCTTGTCCCCATCCTGAGAGTCATCTCACCTCTGCAGAGTGCTCCCCCTCAGCATCAGCTCTTTCTGCCCACATCAGCACTACCCATATTCAGCCTTGAATCTCCTTCTCCATCACAGAGACTCCCTGCAGCCATGTAGCAAGCGAGGAAAGGTATTAGAAGGGTAGCACAGCATTTCATGGTTTGTCACCCTGCTGTATAATGAAACGACAGCCCACATTTATCCAGGGCCTAAGAAGGGCTTCTCATTATTAGGACAGAGTTACTTCTACACCGCGAGCCAGTAGAAGACATGAAGATATACTTTATTCTTATCCTTTAAGTGCTCCAGTTATCACCACCATCTCTGTAAGCCAAAAACCTGTAATAATCACACTGTTGAAATTAATGTCTGCTCTTACATCCAACTCCCTTACACAGATCAGCCTGAAAGGTGCTAGACTCCAATCTGGGTTTTCTGATTAGAGATTTTTACTGCTGTAGACTGAGTAATAAATTATGTTTAAAGTGTCATTAAGTACTTCTTCTAACAATGATAGATGACAATACTTAATAGTTACAGGGAGAAAAAAAAAGCTAAGCAAAAACCTGGTTTGATCCCAACTAATTCAAGTATAGGAGCTTGCCTTTCCATCACAGCATATTTCTGGGAGGATTCAGAACTGAGTTGTGGACATATGTGCTGCAGTGCTTCTACAGCCAGCTTTGCCTCAAAGTTACACAGCATTCTAAATAAATCAAAATTATTTTTCCATTCACTTTCCACTTACCATATATATAGCCACACTACCTGCTCATAATGACAGAAGAAACATTTTCACAAGTGTTTCTTGATGTTCCTGGTGTTTCATGCATTAAAGATGCTACCAAATATCCTGCTTCTATTAATTTATTCTTAAAATTGCACATTCATTCAGTTTTCATCTGTTCATCTCTACTATGCCATGCATTTCTTCTTCTGAGGCTGAATTGTTCTTGACATCTATACTAAAGTAATTTGCTTCTCCCTGGCAGAGGTGAGGGAATAAGTTGGAGTATGTAAATAGAAGACAGAGACTACTAATTTAAAAAAAAATTAATATATTTTCACTGGTTTATATGATGCACATGATTATATAACAAACAATATAAAAGGATTCAGAAAGTGTGGAGAGAAAGTAAGAATGTCAGACCCTAAAATCCATACACAAGATGGCTCAGGAAGGTTTTGTCCAATTTTCCAAGCCCCTTTATATATGGTGCCTTATGCCAAAACTCTGCTCATGTCTCGTAATGTGAATACAATCATACTGAAAGAAAAAAAAATCACAAAAAAATGTATGTGAGACTAATATTCCATGTCTTACTAGAATGGAGTTGCTGGAGAAATATTTTATTTTCATTAGATCAGGCTTTTTAAGATTAGAAAACTAATCTATACAGTTTTACCTGGCACTGAGATACTGAACTTTATTCCACTCACGAAGTGTCAATAACTGAAGAGAAGTTCTTAGCTCTATTCATTCCCTTCTAGGAGCTGCCAGCTGAATTTAGTGTTCGTGTGCTCAGAGTGCAGAAATCTACAATAAATGTGCCCTGGAAAAATGCAGAATAAGTACAAGCAAAACACAAACCACAGGAAGAAGGTTGAACATCTACACTTAAACAGAATTCTGATATCCACCAAGCAGAGAAAAGTTCTTGCGTGACCATATAGGAGGTCTGGGGAAAAACAAAATTATTTGTCATGTCTCAGTTAAGGAATAGTTAACAGAGAACAAGAGGTTTGCTGTTCTGCTAAAAGCGATGTCAACAGACAGCTTCTATCAAATTGTTAAGAAAAACCTAAAACAGCTTGTTCAGTAATTAATCTGACCCTTTAGCAAGAACTAAACCTTAATACATAATAGATCCCTTCCAGGGAATTTTGCCATTAACTTCAAACAGGAAGACAGCTTGTTCTCCTCCACTATTTTGCTTAAACAAACTTTCCTTTGACTCCCCTGAATGTACCTTGTTTCAGCCAAGCTCATTCTTGTCCACTTTTGCTACCACTGTGGTCACAACCCCCCCGACTTGGTGCTCTACAGTATCTTTGGGACGCTCTTTCTCTGCTGCCTGCCTGATTCCCATAAAGCTGTGGCCATCACCACACTTCACCTGTCTTTTCTGCACTCCGAGCTGCCAACATGATGCTTCTCTGAGGAAAGCAGAAAATTCACGTGACAGTGTAGAATGACTCAGCCAGCGTGTTTCCTTTGACTAGCTGCAGCAGCTGGATGCTGAAAGGGACCCAAAGAAACGTGCTGAAAATGCAGACCTGCAAGTCACATTAGATGTGGGATACAATGGAGCATGGTGGCTTAGGGGCTCATAAATAACTGCTATACCTCCTTCACCACTACATTTTGGTTCCACAACCCAGAAGTCTATTAAAGATAAGTAATTATCACCACACCTCCCCAGGAAGCATCCTCCACAAAATGGCCCTCAGACAGATTAATGCTTCCTTTTCCTGCAATAAAGTCTTGATTTTAAGGTTTTTTTCATACGATTAAGGAGCACTGTAAAACACTTTTATTATCTTTTTGCTCAGACTGAGAGACAATTACTGTGTTGTTTGGATATGCAGCAACCTATTCAAGTATTAGTCATTTTCCTTGTTATTATCTTCTGCTTTAAATTGCTTGATAAAAAATTATGGTCACATTTGTGATCCCACAGTGTTTGTTTTCTTTTTTTATGGCATGGCAACACAAATGAAAAGAGACAGCTGATGTCCTGGGGAGGAAAACATGTGGTCTCAACAGGAAGGCTGCAGTGACAGGTATGAACAGTCATTAAAGAGGTAGGGTGAGAGCACATTGATTTTCCAAAGGAAAATACTTTTTTATCCTTCCAAAGATATCTCCCTGTAATTATCTGGTGCTGTGTTCATTCGATACGTGCTAATTGGAACAAGTTTTTATTTGCACAGGTGGTGGCTCAGGCTATCCTCTCACACTGTAACAGCACCAAGTTACACAAAACAGAATATGCAGCACAGCTTCTGCCCTTCACCACAACTTTATGTACCAACAGCCAGAGGTGGCCAAGTGGCTGACAAGAATGTCACCAGGGTCCCAAATTGCTAAGGACATATTTGTGAGCACAACAACCAGGATTATGTCTATTCTAGTAAGTGAAAGGGGCCAGGGACCATTCCCCAGCCTGGAGACCAACTGGCATAGTACAGCTTTATCCTTTTGGCTAAACTCTCATCTTCAGAAACACAGTGAATGCATTCAGGCTGTTCACTGGGAACTGTCCCTGGTTTGTGCTGTCTCCCCAGACCTAGCTGAGAATATTCTTGGAAAGCAGTACTTGCAGCAAGTCAAGGCTCTGCTAGGACTGGGCTAACAGCTGAACTGTGAACACAGCCCTTGCACGTGCCCACAGTCTGACACTTGTTTACAGGTTATAGGCATAACCATGGAAACTCCTCTGAATAATTGTGCAGAAGAGGCTCATGGATTAAAAATAAACCTGGCACTATGGATTTGCAATGTGAAGTGCACTTACAGAGATTTGTAAGAATTTGATGGATTGTAGCTGTAAAGTGCTGCTTACACTATGAAAATAAATTATATCTGTGTTATCCTATCATCAAAACCATTTTTAGAAATTATAGGTCCTCTTATGTACTGAATAAGAGAACTTAATTGCTTAATGGTGACTTTTAAGAAATTAAGATGTCTCTCAAGAATCAGTAAACAGCAGAGGCCTTGCTTTTACACCTTCCTCCCGCGATAAGGAGTGAACAGCCTCACCGGTAAGAAGTCAGAATGCTGTAGAGTCCAGATTTCTGCTCAGACAGCACAAGTTTTTTCCAAAACACTGTGCCTGTAGCCTCTGCACACAAACATCAGCTATGCCCTCTCATCCTCCCACTGACCCTGCCAGCACGGCCCAGGGGTTTATAATGACAGACTAACCTGAACTTGTGTATGCCAGGAGTCACAGCACTCCCCTGCTTCAAAGCCTGCATTCAGAGCTCAGCTGGAGCAATCTTTGTATATACAGGTGCCTTTGCTGCAGATTTCTAGTGATGGAGAGTAGCTGTGCACTCTCCATCAGCCTTGATACACTGCATCTGATAACTAATCACAGATTGCTCAGATCCTTCTGCAGCCACCCATTAGTTCAACATGCTGTACACAAGCATGCAATCTTCCTAGCAATGCTTGGAAAACTGCAAATCTAGCCAGACCAATTAGACAACAAGTTTGTTTGCTGATTTCTGTTGATATTTCCCTTTAACCAGTATTATCTCTGTGGGCATACTCAGTACTTAACTTCACACACCACATTTATGCAATTAGATGCACAATTTTCCCTTTTGATTTTAAGCGTACATATAAATTGATATTCTCATTCACAAATAGTTATATAGGCACAAATAATCTCCTTTTAGTGTGAAAAGCCTACAATTACCAAGTTTGCTCATGTTTACATCTGTAAGCTAACTGATGAATCATTAGTCACACTTCATACAGAGGGGTGTTTTTCTGGGAGTTCCTTTAAACCCCACTTTTGGATCTTTGAACATCCTTGCAGTTAGACAATTTTTTGTTTTAATAGCAACACCAGAACTACATTAATTCCATAAGCAAGATTGGCAGCCAACATCATTGTGTCTCAGAATAATTCAGAGGGGGGTCTAGACTAATCTAAAAGTAATGTCGACACTGAATTCAGATCAGGCTGCTCAGGGATTTATCCTGCTGGGTCCTGAAAGCCTCCAAGGCTGTCCTACTGTCTTTAAACTGTTGTCACAGTGAAAAAACTTTTCCTTCTATCAGTACCTCTCCATTCTCTGTCATGCTCCCACCTGCACCACTACAAAAGTGGGATAGGATAGGATAGGATAGGATAGGATAGGATAGGATAGGATAGGATAGGATAGGATAGGATAGGATAGGATAGGATAGGATAGGATAGGATAGGATAGGATAGGATAGGATAGGATAGGATAGGATAGGATAGGATAGGATAGGATAGGACCAACAAATAACCATCATCTAGTTCAGCTACCTCATGAATTCAGGGTTGACCAAAAGTTAAAGCATGCTGCTCAGGGCATCAACCACTTGTTTAGGAAGCCTGTTCCAGAGTTGATCACTCTGTTGGCAAAGAAATGTTGCCTTCCTAATGTTAAGTGTAAGCCTCCCCTGGCACAGCTGTGAACCATTCCCACATGTCCTGTCTCTGGATACCAGAGAGAAGATCAGCAGCAAAAAAGCCAAGAGCCTCATCTCCTCAGCACTGGGAGCTGCTGTTAGGTCTCCCTAAAGCTGTCATTGCTCCAGGCTGAATTAGCCCAGCTCTCCAGCCTCTCTTTACAGGTCAGGAACTCCATCCATCACCACACTGGTGGCCCCCCTCAGCTCACTTCAGTTCACTGATGTTTTTCTTTAATAGAGGGGACAAAACAGGACTCACTATTCTAGATGTGGTCTAACTAATGTCAATCAGAAAATAAATAAACTCTTTCTTGTGTGCTCTGGCTCTGACCCTGTTCCTACAGCCCAGTGTGCTGGTGCCCTCTCTACCTACCAGCCTCCCTTTGGTTCTATGCTCAGCTGTACCACCAGCAGGAGCAAGGAGGCCAGTTCTGCAAAGCTGCACCCAGGCAGGCCCTCCGGTAGTGCAGGGGCTCACCCTTCCTAGCTGCAGCAGTTGGCAGCTCTTGTAGAGGTTGAGGAGGTTCATGTCAGCCCATATTTCTAGGCCTCTGAGTAGCAAACCTGCCTGAAAATATAATTGTTTACCTCAGTTTGTTATCATCAATAAAGCTGGTCAGATATCATCTGCCTTCTCTCCCAAATTACTGACAGACGTGTTGGGTCTGTGTGGCAAGGGTTTGGCAGTGATGGGGCTACAGGATTGGCTTCTGAGGAGCAGCTAGAAACTTCCACCTTGTCCAGCTGAGCTAATGGCAGCTGGCTCCAAGATGAGCCCACTCCTGGACAAGGCAGAAAAAATTGCTGCACAACAGCAGCTGGAATAGAGGAGTGAGAAAATGTGAGAGAAACAGCCCTGCAGACACCAAGGTCAGTGCAGAGGAGGGGCAGGAGGCTCCAGGCACCAGAGCAGAGATTCCCCTGCAGCCCATGGAGAGACAGCTGCCCATGTAGCCCACAGAGGTCCACACTGAACACAGCTCATTAATTACTGAGCCTGATGACCCAGAGAGTGATGCGATCTTATAGCTCACCCCACCAGCCTGTAATATACCCAACTTGGATAAATGGAAGGAAGATGTCACAAGCAATGTCAAAATCCTTGTTAAACTCAAGGTAGGTAACATCATACCTCTCTCTCCTGAGCAATTCTGGACTTTTATTCTTTAGAGAATCAAAATATTCCCTTCAGCCATAGCATGTTTAGCATCCCATATTCCTTTCAGAGTTCTCGAGATTAGATTTCCCCCTCAGCCTGTAGCCATATCATTATTTGATCTTCAGTATAACCTTAATAATTTTATCATTGACCACATTTAAAATGTGCGTTGCTGGCTTGAACCCAATTCATTGAAATACCAAGACTGCTGTGTTTCCATGACCTGCTCTTATATTCTTCCTAGCATGTTATGTAGCATTTATTATGGAGCTGCCAATCAGACAAAGAAATTGATGTGTTCGCATTTTTGTCACTGCTATCACCTGCTCTGGATAATGTAGCCTTTACAAGAATCACCAGGAGCTACAGTTTAATAAGGTTTTGCTTTATTTTATCCAGAAGCACATCAGATACAACAGAGTAGCATCACTGAACCTGAATACAACAGAGACTGGAGACTTTCTACTAAGTATGTAGTTAATTCTTCCTGCTAACAGCCAATCTGTTGGCAGCAGTACCTATTCATATTTTTCTACCTTGTGCTCTACCTAAATGTTATGACCTGTGTGAACGGACTTCTCTCCTACTCCTACCGTTTTGTTCACTGTGAAACCAGAAGAGGAGACATTTTCCTTGACTGTAAAAAAAAGCAGAGATATTCTGTCTTAGAGGAATGTTTATAGGCAGGATATCTTTAGGATACTAAAGACAAGTCTTATCTTTTCTTTCTCATTTCCAATTTAACTGTATGATTTTTATATATATATTGTTGACACTGACTAATGATAGCAGTAGCTTTTTCATCCCAACAAAATTTCCATGGAAACATGTGATCTGCTAAAGCAGAATTCATCACCCTCCAAACTTGGATCTTAGGTCAAGAAGTGTCACTTAATAATCTTTTACATCAAATCAAATAAGAAAGGGAAGAAAAATGTAATTTCAGGACCAGAACCTATACTTGTTCAACTGAAACACATTTATAATGCACAAGGAAAAAAAAGTTTCTCATTTCATTTCCCATGAATGTCTTTACCTTCAGCTTTATGAGATTTCTGATGGTTCTGGTTTAGTCTGGGTGGTGTGAGCTGACCCTGGCAGGGCCTAAGGTGCCCACCAACATTCACATTGATGGCATTTGTCTTCCTAAGTCACCACTGCCCATGATGGAATCCTGTCCCCTGGAGATGGCTGAACACCTGCCTGCCCAGGAGAAGTGGTGGAGGAATTCCTTGGTTTGCTCTGCTTGCATGTGAGGCTTTTGCTTTACATATTAAGCAGTCCTTATCCCAGTGCAGGAGTTTTCATACTCCTACCCTTCCAAGTCTCTCCCATCCTACCAGTGGGGAATGAGCAAGTGGCTGGATGGGGGTTAGCTGCCTGGTGGGGTTAAACCATGACACTTTTCAGTGATTTCAATTCTACATTCCATTCTAGTGTTTTCCCTAAATCACACCAAGAACTTTTGCATCTGGAACAAAATAACGAATTTTTACTTTCCCACTATGACCGCTGGGGCAGAGGAACTGCTCCTTTCCCTCTCAACAAAATAAAATGAAACCAGAGCAAAGAACAGTTTCCAATTCAAAGATATGTCTGAACTTTCTCCATTTTCACATAAGATGCCCGAGTGTATGGCTTCACTAATTTAATTCCCATTTGCTTTGCTGTAATATACCCTTTGTAAATGTTAGAAGTTCATCTGCTTGTTTTTCCATCAGAGCCTTGGCATAGTTCCAGCTGCAGATGTGGCAGCTCCAGTGCAAAATGAGCAACAGTTTAAACAGTCTCATTTCCAGACCAAGTGTGAAAGCTTTTTCCCTTAAAGGAAAAAATATATATCCCAAATCAGTATTTTGTTAACAGGTCCATAAATAAGAACACTAAACAGGGCAGGCTCATCAGAAATGGACCAAAACCATGAATCTGGAAACTCTTAGAGGGATCTCCTGCTCTCAGTAACTTATAAATTCACATTTCTTCACCTCTAATTCCAGAGATATTTTGATGAGGAGAAAATCAAGACTAAACTTCAGATGTGAAGGATGACCCAACAGTGTGTGTCTGTAGGGGATAGTTTTAGTCATATTTTACCACATGAAAAAGCAAATTCACAATCCCCCATTCTGTGGAGGGGCAAACATCCCATTTTACTGAAATCAGATCATTAATGGATCATTTCAGAGAAGGATGATTAGAGGACTGTAATATGTGTACATACTCAAACTGTTTGTAAAATCAAGCAACTTGAATTTTTTTGTAGCTGTGCTTTGGAAACCACCAATGCTGGGGGAAGGAAGGATCCACGCTATGCAAGGTGTTGGGCACAGGTCTGATCTTCCCAGAGCTTGTTTTTCATTTAGGTGAAACTCCACCAACATAAAGCCTCTTCCCTCAGCCACCTGGGATGCCATGAAGATGCAGCTGACAATCCAGGTCTGAGCTGCAGTTCTCAGGTGCTTGTCTCCTATAAGATGGCATGTATCAGGAAATAACTCTTGCAATCAGTAAAGCTTCACCAACACAAAACTGGAGTCACAAGGACCCCAGAATACACAGACAGGAATATTGAGCCATAATTGCACCCACAAAAGCCTCTGGCCCCACTACAATTGCCCTTTCTGACAGGAGCAGGTTTGTACCTTTCATCTCTCTCCCATCTCTGCCAAGCAAGCCATATAAGTGCAAAAGCCTTTTAGGGTGAATGCATGGTCCTATATGGTTCTACTCATGTGTAGAGTTTTCTCTGCAAAAACCATGGCACAGGGCAGCAGAACAGGAGCAAAAGGAATCACATGGGGAGAAGGCAGCAGTGCCATAGGGAGAGCATGGTACCTCAGTGTTGTTCTGATGCAAGTAACAGTCCTGGACAGAAACAGGAACAGAACAGCACTGACTGCCCTAGGGACAGAATCTTCACTGCTCCAGTACTGCTCACTTGGCTGAGTAAAAGCTGGGAAAAGTACCATGCACTCCAAGATGGTGTACTAATCCAGAGCACTGCATAAAGCAGTCTAGGAAAATTAAGGAAAGCAATTTCATCTTGACCTAAACCCTTCTCTCCACTCAGCATTTGCAGTCCTCACTTTCTCTGTATTGTATGTTGGTTTCATGTCTCCAGTTGTTACTCCAGGCTTTGGGAAAATCTGCTTTTCTCCAAAGCTCTGCTCACAGCACTTTTTCAGAATATCAACTAAAGTTTCTTCTTGGTGGGCATCTTAGAAGAGATATTTTCCAAGACTGTTTTTAAGAACATTCTGGTCTTTCATTTCTGCCTCTATCGTCTCCATCCCCCATTAATCGGGGAAGCCCCAACCCCAGTGCTAACTGTCTAGAGGCTCAACTGTGTTCATAAGGCCAAAGAACCATCCCTCATACACAACTTTCTCAAAAAACCCAACCTGTCCTTCTCTTTTCAACCTAGGCTAGTTAAAAGTAAAATCTCTGTACTTTTCCTCCCAAACAGTATATCCCCTTCTAGATGGAAAGCACTCAGCTCCTCCACAGCAGAGACTGACCCAAAAGTGCCCTTTCCAGAAACTATTGGATTTTTCAGCTCCATCAGATGGCTTTATTGGCCACTGAGGGTTTTACAGACCTTCAACATGGTGTATTTTTTACACTTTTATTACCTCTTATAAGTAAGACAGTAGGCATATTCTATTGTTTTAGAATGGTTTTCTGTCTGGTAAAGATCAGGGAACAAACTGGGTTCATAACTTGCAGCTTCTAGAGAATCATTGAAATGACAGGGCAGGAATACCTAAGGCAGTGACTGCTTGAACTCTGCCTCGAATAAAAAATGGTCTTTAATTCTGGCAGCATACACAAGCATCACTTTTCAAATACAAAATCCCTCCCACCAGATACTGAAAATTGGACAAAGGCCAGCAGTGTTACACAGAAGACAGCACTTGTTCTTCCCTCAAAGAAGGTCTGACTTGGAAGAAATGGAGTACAGTCCTGATAAATCTCCCTTAGTTCTGGAGATGCAATATGTCAGCAGGGTGAGAGGGAGCGGGCAGGAGAAACAACCTAAAAGAGCCACTAGATATTGTGGTCAGGATCACGCAGCTGAAGATCAGACAGTCAATCTGGAAATAGCAATAGAGAAGAAAAGCAAGGGAGCACAGTGAGAGGTGGTGGGCTATTAGAGTTAATAGAAAGAAGGCTTTTGACAGAGCAGGGGGACTTCTACTGCAGATTAAAGCCCACCTTGCTGCTCTGAAGAGATGAAGCTGGTTAACGTGATGTACATTCCAGCTGTAGCGTGCACAAGTGCAGCAGACAGACTACATGCCAGGCAGAGAGTTTGACTAGGCAGCAGTATAGGGGTTTGTTTGCTTTCCTTACTGAAATATTGCTGAAAAAGAATATTATAAATATGCTTATGCAGAAAAAAAAATATTTTTTCATATCTGCTGCATTAGTGATATTTTTTCCTTGAAGAAAATCCTTACCTAAAAAGAAATAGTTAACAACAGCCAGGGGGAAAAGGTATGCTTCTGGTTTTGTATGTAACACATGGTAAAATTGCAAGACAACAAAGAAATGAGTTGAAAGTCAAATGTGTTCTGAGCACATTCTGGAGTCTAAAGTGAAGAGGAATAGAGGATAGCATAAAAATTAATGGTTTTTTTCAGAGGTAAAGGTGAAAGGCAGGAAGTAACCTGGTGGAGAAGTTTGAGATCAGCTTTGTTGCCAAAGCTTTCCCATGAAAGAGACCAGACATACAGAGGTCTGGATTAACCCTATGGATGTCACAGGAAAAAAGCAACCTTGAGGGAAAAAGGAAAACGTGTGGCATCTACCTCAACAATATGAATAATCTTCAGGCACAAACTCCTCTCAGTTATAATTCTCTGGGCATAATTCTCCTTGAGGATTATGTTTCAATTGCATCCCTTTCAATATTCTCCTTCAGAATATTCCGTGATTCCCCCCCACCAAAAAAATGCAGTGCCACCCAAGCAGATGAAGAAAGTAGATAAAAGCAGGAGGACCCAATGGGTCCTGCATTTCTAGACATGTACGTCCTCCAGTGAGCCCCAGGTCAGACTGCATCTTATTCCTTCTGATTGTCATTTCACTATTTCTTCATCACTTTTCCCTCCATCTTCCCTTACTCATAACCTGGAAAAGTACAATTTTTGTGGGTTTTCCCCCCTGTGTTTTCTTACACCTTGATATAATCCTATTGTTCACTTTTTTTCCTTCTTCATCCCATCAGAGGTTTCCAGAACATTTCTACTAGACACCGTTGGGCTGCCTTGTGAAATGATCTTTGTTTCCAGACTGACAAAAGGAAACAGTGATTCTGTGACTGCAGAATACACTGTAAAACAGAAAAGTTCATTAAACCCCATTTAGAATAGTCAGAAAAGTAGAGCACAAGCCTCTCCTTAGATCTACAGCAGCCCCTGGGACTTTACGATCCACTGAAAATGAAAACAAGCCCTTTTGTTTGGAATATGGGATTTATGGTCTTTTGCTGCTTACCTCAGGGGAAGTTTGTGCCACAATACAAATCTGAGCCCATCTTTCCCTGAGACTCATCTCTCCCTGGACCAATCTCCTTTAATAACTTATCCAAGCAAGTATTTTTCAGGTACATGGCTGTTGATTCCCCTGCCCTACCTGGGTTCTGCCAGATAAAAAAAAGTGAAACATTTAACAGCAGACAGGGCAATAATTTAGACACAGCTGGGATTTATTTTAAAACAGAACTACCTCTTTGTTTAACAACACTTTGAAATCTTCAGTCCTTTTTTCTTTTCTTTCTTTTTTTTTTTTTACTTAAGTTTCACCTATCATATACATTTTTAACAACAAGAAAATTATGTGATTTTTAGCATATATAATTTAGGTACCATGAGATGGCATTGTTTCAACCAAGCACGCACCCAGACTATTACATGAAACACCAGGTTTCAGATAAATCCAAAGTAGGCAACTTTAAAAAAAATCCCAACAAAAATTGTCCTGTTTTTAACAGCAATTTTCCTCTGTATTATTCAGGATATAATTCAATAAAATCTGTACAAAACCTGAATGTGATAACAAGGATGATGCAACAATTTTGTAACAACTATGAATATACTAACTATACTTAAACACAAACAATTTTCTGCTGGAAAACTACATTTTTTAGGGCAGTTATAATTCTCTGGGCTTTCATTCAGAATAAATGTTAGGGACCATATCACAGTAAATGCCGGAATAAATAAGCACAACTAGCACTAAAATATGAATATTATTCAGTCTAATTTCCTTTGATTTTGACATAACAAATTTTGAAAGTCACAAAGTAGATCACACTTGTGTGTCACCTGATTGCATCTAATATAAATCTAGATGTGAGGTTGTATCATTTTTAATATATCAACTTACTTAGAATGTTTTTTGGCTGCTGACACATCAGCTAGATTGCAATGATCAATAAAAGCAAAGAAAATGCTGAGATATTAGAATCTTTATAATTCCCCTAGTCAATTTTTCACACAGTACTTAGTACCCAAGTTTTATGTCTAAACGTGCCCAGCTAAAAATATGATTCATATGATAATGAAATGTCAAATAAGTCTTGAGCTAGAGATCTAGATATTTGAAGTATCTGATTTCATTAGGAAACCATTTCTTAAAGATATAAGGAATGAGATGCTCTACTCATCTTCTGTCAGCATTCAAAACGAAGTGTATTTGTTTAAGTAGAATTTAGCTTCCTCCTCATAAATCACTCTCCAAGAGCACTAACATCTCATTACCGATTTACACTTACACATTATATTATCCTGTAATGAAGATGAAGCCTATTAGAACAGACAGTTCACCACGAGTTCAGATGCTGAAGAAAAACAGTGATGGATTGTGTGGAAGGAGGGGGAAAAAAACTGGTTTGCAAATGTTAGGCTTGTTGATTTGGCATCCTGCAAGACCTGAGCAAATTTGTATCAGAAAAATTCTCTAATACAACTCTGGTTTTGGCTTGGAACCTGCCTGGAATGCAAATGGTGTTAGAACTGTCACATGTTGCCAGAGGGAAAATTGGCCTTTTTGTATATCAGAGTGGTAAATCAAATCAAAATGATGCATTTTTACACCCCTAGGTACATGAAACACCTCAACATATTTTATTTAATTATTATTTTTATTTTAGACACTGGAGCAAAAAATAAAAGGATGAGATAGTTTTGTTGAAAATAAGAAACGTGCTGGTGCAGCATGTAACCCCACAATTCTCTGGTTTCTAGAGAAGAATGCATAAAGCATTTCACAACACCTATGCAGCAACAATGAGAATTTAGCCTTGTGACAAATACTGCAACAAAAATATAAACTCAGTGATAACATCAACAATGTAGAGAACAATTGACACATCCAGGAGATTGTAACCAGACACTTGGGGCTTACAGAAGAGCCTTCAGCTATTAATAGTGAGAATGATAACATGACTGAGAAATTATTGCAATCCAAAGAAGATGAAACTATATACAGGAAATGGAAAGTTTCATAAGTAAGTATGATGATGTGAGAACCTGTTTAGACAATCACCTTATTATAGAAATTATTTAGTGAGTTTGCTTTGCTTTCATTGTCACCTGTGGCTGCAGCCAGGGTGGCACTGATGCAGTCCTAAATACAAACATGTTCAGACTATTTCTGACAATTAAATGGACATCTTATAGCCTCACATCTATTATTTTCTCTGGGTGCTCTCCAATACACCTTCCTCTGAATTCCTTCAAGCTGACGACATGGTTATAATCACTGAGTCCTTTTAATGCCAAAGTCCCAAAATATTTCAGAGAAATAGCTGATGAGGGATTATGATGTGTGAGCTCGGGGGCTTTGCTGCAGTTCTGTGTGCTGGTTTCATAATCTGTGATACTGTACTTTTTTCCTAATTTTTTTAAACAATCATATCCAAGCAATCACAGGAGGTCATTTGATTCATTACCTATATTCTTCCAAGAAGAAGAATATGGAAAATAGAATCCTTAATCATAGGCAATCACTTTCTGATATGTTGATCAGTCTCTGGTTCCTTTGGTGCATTTATAAGTCTTACATGATACATGAGAAAACACATATCCTCTTAAAAAACTGACTGAAAAACACACAAACCCTTCTGTGTCCAAAACTAAGGGACTCATGCATAGCATAATATCTTAGGTTAAAATATTTTCATTGCAAAAGCATAGATTATGATAGCAATGCTGACCACATAAAATGTCATCTAATTTTAGCATCAAGAAACCAACATGCATGTTATAAAATGGTCACTCTTCATTGACTGGTTTTTGCTAACAGACATGACAAAGCAGGAAGGTTTTGCTTTGACTATCAAAATAGAGTTGGCATTTAGTGAGAAAAGTAATTCTTTTACCTGAAAGTAATTTGATAACCACTAATTCAAGAAATATAAAGATCTGAATAGCTTAAAATTTCTAAAGTAATTAGGATTATTGCATTTTGAGAACTTATTCTTTGCCTCCAGCAAACAGAATTGAACCTTCATTCACTTTTCAGCTAATTAGAAATCATCACTGAGCTTCTTACTAATATGATGCTTTTTTTTTTTTTTTTTTGATTCTTTGTATATCCATCTTAATTAGCAGTGGACAGAAAAGCACAGAAACAATGACACTCCCATTAAGGAATTTTTAGCCCAGCTTGGTGGAAGACAGGCAATTCTTCAGCATATACTTTTCTAGGGAGGACAGATGTGGACATCCATTCTGGATGTTGGTCTCCTATGATTTCCAGACTTCCTCGCTGAAAACTATTTGGCATTACAGAAATAGGCTGACTGTCTGTGTTCTATCATCTGCTCCCAACATGGTTAATACTGCAGAGATAGGAGAAAAAAGGTAAAAAAAAAAAATTAAAAAAAGAAAAAACTAAGAAAAGCTAGTCCTGATGATTGCACCTTGCTCCAGTTGTGTATGGATCAAAGGGGATAAACATGCAGGCTGTAGCACCATTTGTTCACAGGCAGTGCAAACACTACTGATATGGCACCGTCTGATCTGCAGCATTCCATCTGCCAGCTGCAAGAACGAAAAAAGGAGAGCAATTAAGAATATTAATCAGGGCTTGAAGTGCTGCATGATTCATTATTCACATGAAGAAAGACCAAGATATATCAAAAGATAATGTGTTTACTTAAAATAAAATAGAAGCTTGATTTCTTTAGTCCTGCATGTTTAATGCAGTACATTTTTTTCCCCTGACTGCACTGAACTTTTCCCCAGATCTCTTGCACTCACTTTGAATAGTCAAGCACTTAGCTCGATCTATCTCAGTCTAATTCAAGCTGCTGATTACTGATTATTTAGAAGCACTGAGTTAACATTAGAGTACAGCAGCTAGATTATTTCCCTAGTGATCTTCATTCTGGTATTTAATAATGTCATTTTATCCATTCCAAGTGGACTTTTCTACTAACAAAAAATAAAATAAAAAAAAAAGAGAAAGAAAAATTTCTACTAGATACCTGGGTAAATGTACAAAGTATAACTGAGAATTTAATCCTTGCTGTGAAATTGCTTGGGAATATTAGCAAAACCAATCTACAAGTTTCATAGAGAAAAATATCTTTCCTGTACTGCAAAGGTATTTCTAGAAAGAATTTTAACTTCTGCTGAGGAGCTATCTCCCCATAGATAAGTGAAGAACAACACTGTAAAGATACTTAAAGTGCTTAAAGATGCAGATTGGTGCCCACAGGGATTTCCTAAATCCTTAATAGACCTATGTGCAAGCAGAAACCGCAGTTCAAAATCTAAGGAAATAAAACATCTATTCAGAAATCCAGCCAAGAAAATCAGCCTTCTGTTTGTATGAAAGCCTCAGAAAAAAATCTTTTTTATTGCTGCTTGCGAGGGTATATGGCCTTCTTGTTTAGACTAGCACAGGGGACACAGCAGGCACCACCAAAGCTGGGCTCTTCTGACACACATCCCTAAACTGGATAAAGGAAAGGTTCAGTGCTTTCTCCCCTGGCCAGCAGTCTGCCTTGTACATATCAGGGAATTGGAGAAAGTATTCATCGTGGATAACAAACGCAGGACACTCATGGAGGTTATTCGCTGCTCCTCAGAAAGCTGGCCTCCAGAGAAAAGCTGCAATTTCCACAGCTAGGGAACCAAAAAGTAGCCCAAAGTGACTAAAGTACTTATTGAAGCTATTCCATTTCAAAATTAAGATCAGATTCCTGAGCTGAAGGTCCACATTATTTTGATTCCAGAAACAATCAGGGTTCAAGATTTTTAAACATCAGGTATTAAAGGAAGTCTCAGTTTGGAGGAGAAAAATGACAAAAATTATTTAATGCGTTTTTTAAGGTAGGGATTCTTTGGTTGATTTTTTCTCTGTATTTTAGGTCAAACAAGAGTTTGCACCTGTCAGGACAAATTAAGACAATGATGTATGTAATTTTCACATAAAGCTTTGAAGTAGGCAAAAAAAAGAGCCTTTAGGAAACTAAAGAACCTCAGATAGAGGCCTTTAAAAAGATTAACCTGTGAAAAGTGCTCGCAAGCTCTGCAGTAGAAGCTTGACAACCCTAGCCTGCCTTTGAAAACCATCCAAACAGAGGCTTTAGATGATTTGGAATCATTTAAAGAAGGTCTGCATGCCATCTTTTGCAATAAAGTAAGAACCATGGCACTTGATATCTTCTGTCATTAAAAGCTGGAGTATAACATTAAGCAGGTTGAAAGCAGATGGCACACTAAAATTGAATGTGTAGGTGAAGAAAAAAAAAAGTAGCGCTAGTTGTAGAAAAGCACACAGAATTACAACCTTTTGTGAGCAGACAACATAGCAGTGGGAAAAAACACAGAGAGTACAGTATGCATTTATATGTGCCAATTTCAAAAATGATCAGAGCTTTGGCAAGAATGCATGAAGTTTAACTCTACAAAATGCCAGGGACAGGCTGGGTAGGATCACTGCTTCATTCAAGTTTTCCTGTTAGAAGGGGTTGAGCACCTGGATGGCCTGTTCTTTGCTCAAAGAAACAAAACCTACATCAAAGCAACATTTCTCTTTTTTACTGAAATACACATATAAGGGACAACTCTTTGGAAAAGTTCAATAAAGACTGAACAAGTAACAAACTTGATACAAAAAGTCTTCAGTGCTTCAGACTCTCTGAAAACAAAACGTCGTTTTAACTTCTCTGGTCACATTTTGTTTGCTACGCTTCCCACCACTGCCTTTCTCATAGCCGCCAATATAGGTCTGCATTAGCCCCTTCTTCAAGCCCAGTAAAAGATCTCAGAAGTTAAATCATTGCATGTTCTCAAAAAGAAGCTGTGTCCAAATGGCTGACATTCATAATCTGCCCTTCATCACACAGAAACTTCTGTCTCTAACACCAGTAGCGTCCGGAGTTTAAATAGTTTAAAACCATAGGCCTGAGCATACCAGAGAAAAAATCCTGAGTGCACATTTCAAAAAAACTTCTGCCCTGAAATACTTAGGGGCCACCTCAAGGAAAGGTCAATACCTGTCCCACAGAGTGGTCCCCTGGGGCTGAAGGGACAGGGCTGAGGCTGAGGGGATAGTTTTTGTTCATGCCACATGGTCTAGAGCAAGTAATCCAGAAAAGCTTGTACTATCCAAAATCAGGAGAAGGTTGTCTGTCATGTAAATTTAAACATCACGTTCCACAGTTTGGGAAGTCCCATGTGATACAGAGAACCTCCCATGGTGAAATCTCCATCTCTATATCCATATATATGCACATGGAGTAACTCGGACAGAACGGGGCAACTGAAAGCAAAATACAGCTTAATTGTTGAGCATAGAATGATGGCAACAAACTCCTATTTAGGAATTTAATTTTAGTAGGTCCTTATATTTTGAATGCCTTTATTTTCTTATTTTTCTTATTTCCCCACAGCTGTTTTGGGTTTTCCTCTTAAAGAGGTTGCAGATGTACAAGAGGATACAGATCTTACAAGCTTCGTTTAGAGGAGAATATCCTGACTTCCCAGCTGCAGACAGCACCTTAATGGTAGTTTGAGATAGAAAGAATTTCTTATGCCACTATCAAGATCTTTTCTGTCAGTAGCTTTCATAGTGCTGTCAGATTAGAGTCCCCCTCATTAACTGTCAGCCACTATCTGTTTTTCAGTGGAAGAGAGAAGGAAGAATAATCCTGCTATATACTGGATGGCCTGTAGGAGAAAAATGTCACTTAATGACATTTGTACAGCAGATAATACCAGAAAAAATAAAGGGCAGGGATGGGGTTTTTTTCTTTTTTATTCTTTTTTCTTTTTTTCTTCCAGAACTCCTAGAATAAATATTTGTTACTGTTCTCTCTGAAACTGGCTTTGCAGGTGACTTGAAGGTTTTATTTCAGAAATTACTCACAGATCACTGAAGGGATAAAAGAGTCCCTTTTGCAGTCCTAAGCACACTAGAATATCTTCCTTTGCACTTTGTGACTGACAGCAGTTTTCTTTCATCCTTCAGGCAATGGACAAATTAAAAGACAATCCTGGCCCTTGTGTCTTCCCTCAAATCACTGTGCACAGGCTTGCTCTCAGCTGTGTCAGACTTTACCATTACGCACCTCAGTTGCTTTTCTCTAGGTGAAGTGGGGAGAAAAAGAATTGTCTAAAGGGTTTTGTCTTACAGAGGATGTTTTTCCTTCCTTCAAGAAAATTCTGAGTTTGCCAGCTGGCAAACTTTGCACTTAGTATATCCTTAGCACCCTGGCAGGAGCACAAGATACCTCTGGCCCTTCACGAACAGGTGTTTTCTCCTTCCAGGTTTTATTTTCGCCACGGAATTCTTGTGTTTCTCTGCCTCAAAAAATAAATAGAAATACAGAATTAAAATTTAAAGATAATTAGAGAAAAGTAGAAGCAAACTGAATAGCCACAGCATCTTTAAAGCAGTACGCAAACAGCATTTATCATTGAGTATTTCAGTGATCTTATCTCTTAGGGTATCTGAGAAGGCTTGGAGATTTCTACCCTCTCCTCTCCACTCAGCATATGGACAGCTCTAATACTCATGAAAAAGACTTGCAAACGCCACAGCCAACATTATGGCTTTCTAAAATCACCTTCACTGATTCTACCTAGCCTGGCAAAAGAGATAAGAGGACAGCTGGGAGGGATAAGAGCAGCAGCCAACATCTCAAGAGAAGCCACTATGTTCCTAAATCAGAGGATTCCAGTAAAAGATTCAAGGCATAAAGTTAGGCAAAATATCATCTTCAACAGCAAATCTATGCTGCATCTTTCTTCATCATTCTTGCCAGAAAAGTAACTGGTAAAGTGCCTGATATGGTCTGGAAAACCTTGCTATTTTGTACCTGAAGTCCAGTTGTCATACAGGTAGCAGGTTTCTGCTTTGTCTATAGTCAAAGACTTTGCAAAAACAGATGTTGCTATATATCTTTACAAGACAGGCCTTACATGTAAGCTGTTTTAGACAACAGTCTCAAGATAATATGAAATAGATTTTTCTCCTTTTCTTTTCTTAGCTCAAGCAGCATTTATTCTTCCTTTCCCTCAGCAGTGCTGAAGCACTTGAAGTGTCTGAAGCATCTTGTTCATCTTTGTTTTCATCTCCACGTGAAATCTGCTCAAGACATACATGCTCCCAAATCACAGCAGAAATCACCTGTGTTTGCGCAAAAGCAGGGAGAACATGAGCCACACCACTGGCCTTTCTTATCATCAACCTCACTCACTTCCTTGCCTTTCATACAAGCACACAACCCTAGGCTATATCATAGAAAGCCTAACTGTGGCTGCCTAATGAACTAGGAGGTAAAAACCTGCCAGAACACTTCTAAAGGTTGCAGAAAATTTCAATAATTACAACGAAACTTTTATAGTAAGGGGGGAGGGAGGTGTGGTGGTGGAACCCTACAAATCACAATATCTTCAGTCTTAGATTACATAGGATAAATGGACCTCAAATTAAGAGGAAAAAAAAAAAGGGAAAAAAAGTCACATGAGATATCCACCTTGTAGCTCTCTACCTTGCACATTGCCCACATGTTTTATGGCAGTGCTCTCAAAAAAAGAGAAATAATGAGAAGTCCAACAGACACTCAAGAACCATAGCTATGATAGACAAAACAGTCAAGGTACACAGGATTATTTAAGGATTATTTATTATTTAAGCACACGGTGCTTAGGATTATTTCTAAAGCTGTTGGGTCCATCACACTCCTGGTGTTGGACCAGCCTAAGTACCATGGAGCTGTGAATGCAGGGATTAAAGACATCCATGGAGTGGTTCACCCACAAAGGACCAAGCAAGCTCACCATGCTGCTTGTTCCTGGACAATAAAGGCAACAGCTGACCTGAGGATTTTGCCATAAGACTGACATCTGGCAGTTCGTCACCTGAAACAGACCTGACCTTAGAGTTAATTCAATACAGAAATATTTTTATGGTTTTCAAATAGTTCTGTATATCTGTTTCTAAACATAGTAATCCTTTTTGTAATACTGCTCTAATATATTCCTGCTATACTTGTACATCCATATTTCTCTACTGTTGAAAACAATTGCCCACTAACTGGGAAACAACAAAGCACTACATTCCTTCTCCTACCAGTCTTTGAAAATAGTCCTGTGCCTTTCTCTGAAACTTTATTCATAAGTTTCATGGGTACCATGAAGGAAAGGGAGCATCTTTCTCACAGAGCAGCATGGGCCTGGGCAGGTAATGACATGGTAAGTTAAGAATACAAGTTTTCCACTGACAAGTATTGGCCAGTGATGGACAAAAGGCAAACTGGAACTTTGTGGAAGCTGAAGGGCCTCCTGCGAATTTGTAATGGTTATCTGAGTCATCATATTTCCTCATTTTAGCAGGAAAGAAAACATAATCTATTAATATACCCTTGATGGTGGCAAGACCAGACCCCAGTAATGCACACAGGCAGGAAGAGGCACTCACTTGGACAGCATTCCTATACTTCAGCATGGGAAAAGATGCTCTGCACCATAAATAGACTCTTAATTGCCATAAATGTACAGCCAGAAGGATTGTGAGAGAAAATTCCTTGAACTCCCTCCAATTAAGATATTACAGTGAGTTCATTATAGAAAAAAATTCAGTCTTCACGCCTTGAGAAAATAGAAGGTTAGCACCTTTGACTACTGATAATCTTCAGGAAAAAATTCTGGAGACCTTATAAATCTAAAATACATCAAACCCAGGAGCAATTCTGAGAGCACCAAAAACAGATTTTTTTGTCAGAGTAAGTAAGGAACCTTTAAAATTTAACAGTAATTTTAACAGTAATTTTTTTCCCATAGTAGTTGTAAGATTAACAAGTCAGGGGCTCAAGATAAATAATATCTTGGAAAACAAGCTCTGTTCTTATTAAGAGTCAGCAATTGTGACCATCAAGTTATCCAAATTTAAAAGTATCAGAGTAAATATGTGTTATTTTAGCCTTTGAGAAGTCAAAAAAAAGGGGGGGTGGCTATTGTAGAAATGTGAACAGATAGCAGCATCCACAAAAACAGGAGTGCTGTAAATCAAATGACACATTATAAATCTAAAAAGACAATTTATAAAAGCTTTGCTAAAAATCAGTGTGTCATTCCTTTCATTTCAATGTCACCATTACCCTGGAAATATGAAACACTTAGAGATAATATTTTCAGCAAGAAAAAAAAAATATGGCCTCAGAATATTATTAAGAAAAGATGACAGATTGGATAGAAATAGGTTAAGGGGGAAAATAAACTCTGAAGGGCAAAACCTATGCAAGCTTGTAATTAAAACATGAAATTCTCATTAATTTCACTAGGGCTAAACCCTCACTTCAGTGGTGCTGAATATCAGTGGTGCTACAGCTGAATGTCATGCTTTTGCCTTGGCCCAAAGAAAAGACTTCTCTCATTTTACACTTTGATTCCAGTAAGAGAAAATATCACAGCCCTTGACTGAACTCTCTTTGGGAGTGTGGATTTCAGAGAAACCTGGACTCTGTGCTGCATGACTGGTGGATTCCTCACTGTGTGCATCCCACCACACTGGTCTCTCCACACTCAGAGTCCCTTTTAGCTCTAAACTTCCACACTGATTTACTTCTGTTGAAAGAGTTGTAGTGCTCTGGTTCAATCCTTCTGAACAAACATATAATGAGCAATGCTTTTCACAAACTTGCTACAACTCCTGTGACCATCTGAAAACTGATTTACAATATCACAGATTGGACAACATAATCATGGTAGCTAAAGATAATAATTATTGTTGCCATCTGGACGCTTTGAGAAGTTTGCACTTCAGTTTCTACTGGAGTAGAGCTGGTACAAAAGCAGAGAACAACAACAACAAGTTAAATTTACATTAACAGAAGAATAGTTGCTAATTCGTAATCTACAAGGGGAAGCACCAGCATTAGTTTAAATGCAATTTACACAGAAATATTCATGAAATTTTGTAGCTATTTTTCAGCTTGTCAAGCATATTGATGCAGCAGAATAGTTTCCTGATTATCAGTGCTTTTACTTCCAACAGTACACATCACATCCACTGAGAGCCAAAGCTTTGTTTTGATACCTTTTTCCTACCTCCAGCAACCCGGTTATCCTTAAAGCAGACAGCAGCAGTGTGTATTTAGTGCATTTCCCTCATTTCTGCATTCACTGTGGTTTGCAGGATAGGTTGATAATATCATAGGAAATGTTTAGAGCACCTTTAGCACTGTGCTGCTCCCAGGCATGGCAGGGGAGGGCTCAGCTCTGCCCTGATGCGCAGCGCCGAGCAGCAGCCCACTGCTATTAGTCACACGCTGCAGCACGGCTGAGCAGACACAAGTGCTGGGGGATGACAGCTTTGGAAGCAGGGAGAGGTGGCCTTTTCTTTTGCTGTTCTGTGGCTACCCCTGCAGGCAAGGAAGTCACAATCTTCCCAAGACAGAGGTGCTTAGGGAGTACATGGCACTGAGATATCTGAGCAGAGATTCACCCTGGGCCCCTCAGAGCTGCAGCAGATGTCTCTGGGGCATCAAGCAAGAGAAGGAGTGAATTAGATTACGTGGGACGCTGCAGGTCAAGAGATGAGCCACAGCTATGGAAAGGGACTACGTTACAATCCCATTTTGAGGGAAATATTGTGTGTGAATATGATTTTTTATCCCTGCCAACAGATTTTAAAAAGGTCACAGGAGAGAAAAAAAATGTGTATGGTGCACAGAGGATATGCTCTTGTTCCACAAAAACAGCAACCCAGTTTCTGTCACCTCACATTGATTTTATGACCATCAGTGCAGTGTCAATTTACTTAGGAGAACTGATCAAAGACCATAACTTCAGAAAATGTTCTTGTGAAACAGCCTAATTCCCTGTTGTTGCTGTTTATACCATGGGGGTTCACCAAAACAGTGAGTCATCATTAACCCTCCAATTTATTTCAATTACTTTATCAAATGCAGCATAAATAATGCAATTAGTATATTCAGATTCAAGCAGGTCCACATAATGTTCTTAAAAAGAAAAGAAAATAGGAAGAATAGAGAGATTTTTGCCTGAAAGTAGCCCACATTCAGTGAAGGTCTGTTTAGCTCTGATTTTGCTAAAATGACAATTGTATTGCTATGAACTTTCACAAGTAGGACATTGCAAAGTTTAACTTCCCTTAATCCAAAGTATTGTCCTGACACACTCTCAAGTGAGAACATGCCTTCCCCCTGGTGCCTGCCAGAGTGGACTTCAAACACTCTCAGGTTCTTGGGGCTCTCCTGTGGAGGGCCAGGAGTTGGACTGATGATTTTTGTGGGTCCCTTCCAAGTCAGGATATTCTATGATTCTGTAATGTAGGTCCCCTCATGGATTCCTCTGTCCTGTTCACCATGTTAATTTTGCAGACAATACCAGCAGTAGAAAGCTCTGCCACAGGAGCAAGCAGAGAGCAAGCTCTGTAATAGTTTGACTATGTCGGCCATAACCCATTTCTTTTGTAAGAAGAAACAGGTTCACATTCCAGTTATTTCATTTCCACATTCCCACAGCCTCTGGATCATCTGTGAAGAAAGAGAGAAGAAACATTTACCAGGGCAAGCAGTGGAGCCAGGCAAAGGCCAGCTCCTGCACCCCACTGGGGAGACAAGTCCAGTCTTCCCCTGCAGCTCCCAAGCCCAGGGTCTGAAACATGTCCCAGGAAGTGCCACATGGGATATCACAGGGTGTTCACTATGCACAGGTCGTACAAAGGAGATTGCCTTTCAAGAATAATTATAGTGTTGGCCATGACAGAAAAGAAAAGAGATGGGCTAGTACAGAAGTGAAATTGGGACCCAACCTAACAAACCTTGTTCAGAGTTGTCCCCCAGCCACCCCTCAGTGTAGACTGAGAAGGTTTTATTTCTTCACTCCTGATTTTTTAATGTGCAAATCAGATCTTTGGCATACCTAAGGGCTGCTCAGGCCATCCCTAGCTTTTCATACCCATGCTAGTAAGTTTGGCGAGGTTGTCCCAGGGGTGCAAAGTGACAGGCAGTTTAGCTGTTCCTGGCACTGGACACCTGCATGCTCTGGGCACTGGTTTCTATAGCTGCAAGCCACAGTCGGGTATTGGTTACACAACAAAGGTAAAACAAGCTCCCTACCTTTGCCAGCAAAATTGCTCTGCCTCTGGTGGTTACTGACAAAAGCCATCAACACCTGACATGCTAATGTCCAATGTTCACTTTTTAGATAGCTGTTTAACTTGCAGCATTTCAGACAAGTTCGTCTACTTCATACTGCTCACTTGGAATCAGGATTTCATCTTATTTGAGTCAATGACAGTATTGCTACTCATAGCAGAGGGGTAGCATTTCAGTCCAGCATTAGGTCTGTCTCTAAGGATTATCTCTTAGCTAATTTATGATGAAAAACTTGCACCGCATTTACTGGAAGAGAGAGAGCCGGAAGCCTACAGAGCTATTGGACAGGGTTGCCTCTTAATGTCCTTGATGCTGAGTGTAGGTCTACCAGCACAGTGCAATGCAACGTGGAGCTGCCTGAAATAACTGAGCATCAGAACAAATATACTCGCCACCACAGAGATCTCTGCTTCGCCTAATTAACACTGCTGAGAAACAGGGCTGATTAACCTGGGCAGAGCGCCACAAAACCATGGCTATCCTGCTTCCAGCACTTCAGCAAACTCATTAGAGCTGTCCTGGGCATTGTTGCACAGAAATGAATTTGTGAATGAAGACCTGAAGAAGGGAAGCCATCTGATAAATGCCACAGCTTTCAGTAGCCCTGATTAGAGGGAGGTGGGGGAGCACATCTGAACCGCACGTTGCATGGAAGTTTTGCAAAATTGAAGGCTTGTTCCCCCTGCCTCCCCTGGCATGAGAAGCCATCAGGACACTCCTGGGAATTATTTGCTGCAAAATGTAGATCCAGGTGTTTCACATTTCCCTGTTCTTTCACATTTAGACAAAAAAAGATCATCCCTAATAACAGGGGTTTGGAACTACATGATCTTTAAGGTCCCTTCCAATCCCCAACTTAATATTTCCTGTATCACCAAAGGAAAAGCCTCCCTCTAATAGAGCACTTTTCCTTCCTAATGATGAACATGATCTAATAGTGATAGCTGACCTAAAAACAGAAACAAAGAAATATTGTGTGTGCTCCCATTATAGCCATTGAAGTAGTTACAGTCCTATTTCATGGAAGGAATATGTAGGTGATAATAACCTGACAAAAATGAAATGAAATGGTGCTGTCACTAATTCCATTTAATGCTCTAACAACATCCAAATTAGATGTGCTTATTAGTTCATAACATTGCTTGTTATAATTCTTAATCTCAGATAAATCTCTCCACAATGAGGAACTAATCTAATGAGCTAGTAAAAAAAAAAAAAAAACAGTTTGGAAATAAACATTCTTAATGACAATCATGTGTGTGCCATGGCTGCAAACTGCCCAACACTCTTGCCCTTCTGTTGCTTTTTCCTAGTTTTTCGTGGTATGCTCTCAGATTTCCCTATACATGCCATGCCATATCACTATTACTCTATTTTAAAGGAATTTTGGGGGAAATTAAACTTCTTTTGCCATGTTGCACTATCTCTTACAGATTGTTAAAATGTCCTGAAATTTCAGCATGCTGTTATTCCAGAGTAGTTCACCTGGACATAATTCAGTGATGAATAGGAGATTTTAAAAACAGTCATATATGAAGATTAATCTCTGCAGTTAAGCAATGCTGTCAACAAAATTAACAGCTTTCTGTCATACTTTCTCTTGTATGAGTTCAGTTTGATTGGGGAAGGAAGACGGAAGGAATCAGCCACCAAAAAGAAGCTTTGATTTTCCCCATGTTTTTGCCACATAGAACAGGGTGCATTTAGAAAGAGAATGTTATCATGCTCAAGGAATGGTCCTATATATAAAACAATCAATTAATAGGAAGGTTACTGCTTCTGACAAATTAGACTCTTTATAAGTTTTTTGGAAAGGATTCATTCATAGCTCAGAAAGACAAAGCAAGAGGCTGCTGTTGTAATGTCCTCTGGCTAGTCTCCATCAGTATTGCCAAATGATTTATTCAGATCACTGACAGCATTGAATCTCTAATGATCCATGTAAGTGAGTTAAGATTAGTAGACCTAATAGATTTAAAAGAACAGAGGAAAGCTTTCCATTGCACATGCTCATCTCAAATCAGCTCTTTCATGCTTCTGGACCTATGTTTAGCTTTATAATCTTATATTTTGGACTAAAAAAAGGACTTGTGTAAATTCTTCAGACTTTATCCATTGGTGTCTCCACAGATCATGGTTTATTTAATTCTAAAGTCTAAGAAACCTTCTCTTTTCCCCTAACCATGTTTCTGAGCATAATGATCATTTGGTCCATCATGTTCAAACTGGATTACTGTATTTGAATCTGATCACAGTTTACTATCCCAGCTCTGCAGGAAACACCTGCCATCTTTCTTCATAGCTGATGTCATGGCAATGGCTTCAATGAATTTAGATTCTCATTATTTCAGTGATCCTTCTATCAATATCAGATTAGTAAGAGTGACTGCAGACCTGTGAATCACCAGATATATGTGCAGCTCCAGGAAAGTAAGATCACAGAGTTCAAACCAAAGGTACAAAGTGGCTGTGAATGGAGTCTTTCTGGGAAATAAAGCACAAGACCTCCTGGATCCTACTGACATGCAAGACTTCCAAAAGACAGTAGACAAGATAATGGAAAATAAATTGATGAAAGACTACTAAAGATACTTACCACAAAGTCACAGAATGGATTGGGTTGGAGGGTACCTTAAAGACCATCCAGTTCCAATCCTCTTGCCATGGACAGGGACACCTTCCAGTAGATCAGGCTGTTTAAAGCCCCATCCAAGCTGTTCTTGAACACTTCCAGGGATGGGGCCTCCACAAGTTCTCTAGGCAACCTGTGCCAGTCTCTTACCACTTTCACAGTAAAGATTTTTTCCTTAAGTCTGATCTAAACCTACTCTCTTTCACTTTAAAGCCATTCTCCCTTTTGCTGTCACTATGTGCCCTTGTGAAAGGTCCCTCCTCAGATTTTTTGTAGGCTCCTTTAGGTACTGAAAGGCTGCCCTAAGGTCTCCCCAGAGCCTTCTCTTCTGCAGGCTGAAAAGCCCCAAGTCTCTCTTTCTGTCTTCTCAAAAGATACTTATGTCTTTCAGGGTTTTGAACCCAAGGAGGCTGTATGGCTGCAGGCATCTTACGCTCTTCTATCGCTGCTATTGACCACTGTCAAATGCAGGATGAGCAGCCAGATTCATCTCTGATCTGACACAGCGTTGACACCTCTGTGTCTTAACCTGGAAGAGAAAATGGCACAAATTTGGAATATGACTCCTTGAGGGAAAGCTGCAAAACCACTTCCTTCCTTGCAGCCTTCCAGGAAGAGTGCCATGAACAGCTTCACCTGCCTCAGTTCTCCTCTCCATCCCATGCTGCTTTCTTTGACTCCAAAGGCTTTCAAACAGCCTGCATGAACTGCAAAGCAAATCAACTACAAACTAGTTTTTAATGATGGCCATAATTTAAAACAAGAACAAATCAAAAACCCTGTCAGTAATATTACCTAAAAAGGGGGGGAAACAGATAAAGTCTCAGTGAAATCACCCAGCATCTCCATTTCAACTCAGGCTCTGTATTGATGTGCAGCAGGATAATATCCTTGAGTAGGCTTTGAATTGCTCATGACAGAGGTACATTTCTGTCAGTTGGTGCTGTTATTCTTGTCACTTACCCTGTCTCCCTGTTCTCTCTATGCAGCAAATTATGCTAGTCAATTGTCTGCCTCTTTCACAACACTTTCTGTGTCTTCTTTCAGACCATGCAAAGACATTCTTAAACAACTTTCTGAAAATTTTTTTTGCATAATTTTCTGCACTTTGGGGACAAGATTTAGGAACCAAGGCACTTTTTTCTCCCTGTGTACCAGTTTATCAGGGCACAGATATACTTCTGTCAAGCTTTATAGTAAGGCTCAGAGAGTGGTCAGGAATAAAAAATGGAAAGAATAGAGATATCATTTGCATTAAGAGTATGGTTTTTGTTCTTTGTATTTCAACCTTTGTTCTGTCTCCATAGGTCATAAACAACCCAGTGAAAACAGAACTGTCCTTATTGACCTGAATAGCAACTAGCAAAGTAAGCCATCGCCTCTGACTGGGGTTTTCTTGTCTTCATAGCACCTTTTCCCAATGAAGATCATATTATATAAAAAATTACAATTATGTCAACATCTATATGAAGCTTTAACTGAAAATATTCCCAGATTTTACTATCTACCTAATTTACTGAAAAAAGCCAGCTCTGTATTTTAGACCGTTTTTTTTTTTTTCCTGTGGAATTGAAGCTAGGTATGTGCATTTGATCAGTGTGTTTGCATAACATTCTCAATATCATTGGAACCTACAGACCGACTTTTAAATCAATTTAACAACAGTTTGAAAGATTATTAAATTTCTACAAATTTCATGCAAATAAATGAATGGCCAGAAGCAGAGGAAAGATCCCATTCATGCCCCAGCCAAAGGAAAGTACACCAGCCTATAGACATGAGGGTATATACCTTGAACAGAGCAAAGAGAAAAGGCTCAGATGAAGATCATCTTTTCTCTCCATTCCCTTCATCTGCCAAAAGATATAAATCCAAAGGACACCAGGCCTCATATTTGCATTGCTTATAAAATTGCTCTTCTGCCTTCTACTTCAGTTAGCATTGCAAAGCCCAGCACTTAGCACCCAGAAGCAGGAGAAAGGATGGAAGAGATTTTGGCTCATGCTTCCCTATACATGTATAACATTAAAGCCTAAGGATGATCTACGAATGAGATTTAACATGGATAGTCCAGTGCAGTTACTCACATTATTTACTTGCCGGCTGTTTATGGAAATGGATCTCAGTTGCCCCCAACCTTCTAACTGCCCCGTAATGTGAGCACTAAATTGATGGTGATTACAGTTATGCACGTTGTTTATACACTAAGATGCTGGTATTAAAAAACACCTTCTTCTTGTAAGGAGATGAATGCATTATGAGTTGCAGACACAGCCCTTTAGCTAGCTCCAGCTGAAGATTCCCAGTTTTATTTATTTAGGTATTAAAGCTTCAGTTTTCCACAAATGAAAACTAAAAAGGAAAATCCCGCAAGCCATTACTCATATGAATATCACTTCTTCTTCTTTTTTTTATTATTTGAATGACTCACAGGCAATTAGTAATCTGCACCGGAGCAAGGATTCTATATGGCCAGCTTGTGCATTATTAATTTATGCAGAGTACCATTTACTCACATAACTAGTCATGCTGATTTCAGGAGGACTACTCACAGGAGTAAAAGTTATTTTGCTTATGGAGTTCTAAATTTCTATCTCAGGAGTATCATGTTTCTGGAAGAAACTGTTAATCTTCTTTTTTTTTCCCTTGCTTTAGGCAGAAAACTGAACTGAGAGTGTAAGCTATCTTAATTAAATCTGATCTGAAGCTTTGCTTTTCTAGTTAGCTCATGCATTCTGATGTGTAAGCTATACCCTAATCACTCCTCAACATAGTCTTCTGGGTGATGATATCTAAATATAACAATTAGTGCAGAAAGAAAAAAAAAATAGTTCAGACTAGACAATATAAGAGAAAGATAAACTCCAGGTGGCACCGTTATTTTTTGAAAGACAAAAACTGCATTCCTCATTGGGAATCAGTGCTCATAAATTATAATTCTGTTTAAAATGTGTCAGTGACATTTTCATATCTATTTATTTTAATGTCTGTCAGCATTTAAAAATAAGTTAAGGTTGTATTGCTATTACAAAGGTTAAATGAAGAGATTATGAGTTGCACAGATGTTTATGGTTTGGGTTGATAGCTCTGGGACATCCCATTCTGGAGGCATTGTGTTCCAGTTCATTTTAACAGTAATTAGAAATACCCCCGTAACGAGGTGCTTGCTGCTGAAAACAACTTCATTAGTTTGGGTGATTCTATTGGTTTCCTTTAGGGTGAGAAATGAGTGTTAATAGTTGTAATTTAATAGGAAAATTACTGAAGCAAGGAAGATTCCACTGAATCTTAAATGAGGCATTAGACAGACTCTTTTTTCCAAATAATGGAATATAAAGGAAGAGCAGCAACCTTACAAATTATCATATGAATGGATTTACCCTAGACCAGATGAGCAATTTTGTTTAAATATTTTAGATATCACTTGAAGTTGTTAGGAGCCTATGCAGAAAATATCTATTAGCTTAACAAATTCTGAGGACATTTAGCTGCCTGCTTGAGCATTTGTACACATTTTGACTCTGAACCAAAATCCTGCCTGTCAGAAAGGCTGTGTTCTCTTTCAGAGAGCAAGAAGGATTTTCTTCCCCTGGCAACGTGTTATTACTCAGCATGGAGAATCTTCTTTAGGATATCACCAGTTCTCACCAGGAAAAACTGCCCCAGTTATGCTGGATCCTTTCCTCTTAGGGGGATGATGGATTGATGGTAAACTTGCTAGGCTGCCTGAGCTGAGCTGCATAAAGCCACATCCTTGCTAGAGATTTCTTTTCTCTGCAATAGGAGGTGTTGTCTACTCTCCATCTAGGGAACATTTTCTTTCCTGGGTGGACATGTATTATTGAATTGGGTGTGGCTGAGGTGGAGGTCATTTTCCCCACAGCAGCCCCCACAGGGCTGTACTCTGCATTGGTACCTGAAAGGAGCTGTTAACATCCCACTGATCTGGCTCCTGCTGAGCATTGCTGGCAAGGCACTGGGCCTATCTCTCCAACATTCCCTCACCAGTAGACTGGGAGCAGGGGCAAAATCTTGGGAGGGGACACATCTAAGACAGCTGACCCCAAGTGACCAAAAGGACATTCTATAACATATGATGTCTACTCAGCAATTAATGAAGAGAAAGTGAGGACGCTGTGGCATTCATTACTCTGATGTTTCTATCCTGGAGCAATTGCTACATCCTGGGAAGTGGCACAGCATCATCTGCTGATGGGAAGTAGAGAATAAATCCTCTGGTAACCTTTGCTTTGGCATACAGTCTTTGGTTTTGCTTTGTTACATCTTTTATCTTGACCCATAAGGTTTTTTTAACATCTTATTTTCTCCCTGCCATTGCCAGGAGGGGACTGATAGAGCAGTTTGGTGGGTATCCATAGCCCAGCCAGGTTAACCCACCACATCCTAAATCACACCTAACCTAATCTCTGTCCTCCAGCTCCTACTGAAAATCAGTATGATCTCCAACAGCTTTTCTGGAGGCCTTCTCTGACCCTCCTTTCTGTCTTCCCTCCCTCCTCTCTAGTCTCTCCCCTTCTTCATCTCCTCAGAGATCTCTAAGGCCTCTCTGATGGAATGCTGGTCTCCTTAAGAAGAACTGAACAGAATGAGGGTGCTCTGTGAAGATGCTGTCTGTGACCTGCTGAGGAGCTAATTCAGGCTTCCAACCAGAGAAAAACATCTTCCTTGATAAGGTAATCCAAAGCCACAAAAGTAAACATTCCCTTTGATGAGATTATCCACTACATCACAGTCAAGGTCAGGGCAGAGGATAAGCACATGCCCAGTAGGAAGTTGGCTACCAGAGGTCAATGGAATCAGCTACCAGAGGTCAATGGAATCAACAACCTCTTGTCAAAACAAGAGAGAGCAACTGCTCAGGTTTCAAAACAGATTTGCCTCTCTTTCTGCCTTCCTGCACTAATTCCCTGGCAGAGCAGCTCTCTTGCCCAATGAAAAGTTGTATTTCCTTTACTAGAAATGGCAGTTCCTTATCTACTGAATGAAGCCACCTGTGTCTGCCTTTCTGACCTTGAGAAATTAAAAAATATTTGTTTCTGGAAGGAGGTGGGAAACATCTTTGGAAAAAAGGTGCTATTAATATCTCCATCAGAGCTTAGAAGACTTCAAGAAGGTTTGAAGACCACTTCTGCATCTGAACACAAAGAGGAAAGGAGAGGAGAGGAGAGGAGAGGAGAGGAGAGGAGAGGAGAGGAGAGGAGAGGAGAGGAGAGGAGAGGAGAGGAGAGGAGAGGAGAGGAGAGGAGAGGAGAGGAGAGGAGAGGAGAGGAGAGGAGAGGAGAGGAGAGGAGAGGAGAGGAGAGGAGAGGAGAGGAGAGGAGAGGAGAGGAGAGGAGAGGAGAGGAGAGGAGAGGAGAGGAGTTTTATTTCTGACAATAGATGCCTCTATTGCAGCACTTGATGTTTTCATTTTGTGAAGCCCTTGATGTTTTCAAGAGCTTTCCAATGATAGCAGATTTGACTGAAATTGTGTTAAAGAAGTGCACTTCATAAAGGATGACATATACAAAAAATATTTTTAAAAGTGAAAGTGTAAAAAAGGTGTAAATAGAAAAAGAAATCAGGTGGAAAACAGCCCCTGAGTAGAGACTATGAACACAAATTCAGATAAAACATTTATAGACACAAGTAAGAACTACCATGTGATGCAGTATTTGAGAAGGGACACATGAGGGTCAAGAGTATCCTGAGATTACAGACATCAGAAGTAATTCAAAATAAACTCAGAAAGACACTTGAGTTAGAAAGTCATAGAGCTCAATTCAGAGCTTTCCCTGCTATAAAACAGCCAAAGGTCAGCCCCGGAAAAGGGGGATGTAGCATAGTGGTTACAACACTTTCCAAGAGTTAATGCGCATAAGAAGATGTCATAGAATGCACAAAGAGGGTGATAACCAGTAAAAATGTATTAATAATGCATTTTTGTTTTTTCTTGATAGTGTTAAATTGGTTAAAAGTGTGAAAGAAAAGACAAAGCCAAAAACTATCACATCTTTGTCACAAAGTAAATAATGGGAGAAAAAGCAGTTACCTTGATGGATATGATTCAAAGAGTCATTGAGAAGATGACTAAAACATACTGGCAAAATTTTCTCACACAGACTTTGCTAATATTTCTTCTCTTTGACAGATAAAAAGCAAGTAGCATAAAACTAGAAAACAAATGAACAATAAAATGTTTCTGTTGCTACTATTTAACATTCTTCAAAGATCATAAGAAAGCCATGTTCAACTGCACTCATTGATTATTCTGTTTATTACAAAGAAAAGCTATCTAGTAAATGTCTTTCTGACCTGGGAGTGATCCAGCCATATGCAATCATGTTTGAAATTAAGATCTCTTATTGTGATTATTGTAGTCTAATGGTGCTGCTTATTCTGACAATATTATTAAGTACTGGTAGAGTTCTTACCTCTGCACTTCTATTAATTAAACAGACTTTCAGAGCCCTATTTCTGTGAAAGCAGGAAGAAAAAGATCAACTCAGTTTTCAATACTGAGAAATTAATTTTAAGAAAGAAATCCAAGAAGTGATCTCAAATTAAACTTAATTAAAGTTTCCATAAACAAGCTTTTTGCCACCTATAAATAACACATCTAGGGAAGATGAAGCATATGGATATTATCTTTGTTCTTTATTGAAATCAAGCAAGTAAAACCAGATGTGTGCATTAGCCTCCTTAGAAAATCCTTCTAGCTTAGACAAGATAAATTCAATAATTCATGTCCAACATCAGGAAAGATGCTGGGAAAAATGAAATTAGTCTTCTAATATTGAAATGCACACCAGCCTGATAAGCAGAGAACAATAATTTACTGGACATACACTTATTCTCCCAGCACGAGTGACCTCTGGAAATCATAAAGGTCCTGAAGAGACCAGAAAAGCAGACAGCATTCAGCTGAAGGTAGAGCTCTAAGAGCAAAACACCTGGTGAAGCTTCCAGGTTATGTAAAAATGAGAGCTTTCTCTGTTAGCCGGCTCCTAAGTGGGAAAGAAAAAGATCTCTCACTTTCTTTTCTTTCCTCCTTCCCTCACTGAAGTATCTGAGCTTGGCAGCAGAACTCTTGGAGTTACACAGAAACAACTCAAACAAACAGGGCCCAGAAAAAGGAGAGGGTATCTCATATATGGTACACTCAGCATTGAACAGTCTCAATTTCCCTCAAGCCCACCACATTCCATGAATGCTTTATACCCAAGTTTTTGATCTCTGTTTTGAGGATTTACTGAAGGCAAAAGATAGGGTCCCATCAAATACCCAGCACAGATCAGAACAAACTTGCTGACTGCATGACTTGTTAATTTCCTACAACCAGCCACTTCAGTGTCCTCCTATATATTTCCATACCAAAAACTAATAAATAATAATCCTCTTCACAGCTCCTGATTTCTGAAACAATGTGTCTGGGTATTTTCCCATCTTCAGCAGTTCACAGAGATTTCCAAAAGATACCTAAAAAATTGCCTTCTGCAAGTTCTTTGAGTCTACAACATAAAGCAAAGAGATTTCAGATAGATGACTTTTTAATAACAAAGTATAGAGTTTACTAGCACTCGCAAGTTTACTTGACTTCTTATTTATAATCTCCTAGGTGGGAAAAAAAGAATGGTTCCCCAGAAACAGTTTGAAGTCTCCATCCTTGGAGTCTGTGAAGACACAACCAAATAACAGACCTGAGAAATATCATCTGATTTCACAGCTGACCCATCTTGGTATAGGAGGTCATAACAGAGACCTCTGCAGTGTCTTAAAAAAAAAAAATTTAACCTGGGTTCCTATTCTGTATTATTACATAGGTCCAAAAAGTGGCAATACCCAGAAAGAAAATATATATGTATTAAAGACCTTTGAATTAAATATTTTACTCCCAAGGTTCCAAAATGATGAAGGTTTGTGTTTATAGCAGTACTGATAAATTCTTGCCCCGTTTCAGCAGTTTTCCATAGTAATTTGTCATTTGCCATGGTTAGAAACAAGACACTGGACAGATGGACCTTTGGTCTGACATAGTGGGGCTTTTGAGATGGCTGACATAAGGGAAAACAAGGCATTGTTTATCTGTCAGACCAGGCAGTAATATGTTGTCAGAGGTTTCCATGGAAGCAGCACAGCATAGTTCAGTGTCAAGCGTGCTGCATAAATAATGCTTTTAGAATACTCAAGCTGCAGATTATTAGAAAGACAGAAGAAAGTTCACATCACAAATCATACTATACAGCAGGGAGGTAATCAAAAGACAAACTGCCGCCTCAATGCCAGCAAACTCACAGGGATTTCAAAATGTTAAATGTAAGTTTACAGCTGCAACTAAATTCATCTCTTCAGTGCAGGAGTACAAGAACAGAAAATACTCTCAAAAATGTTTAAGAGCATTCCAATTTAACAGTTTGAAAGGTCGCAACTATTCAGTGTTTTAGTCTGGATGTGAATTTGTGTTGGAAGCAATCACCTTCACCTCCAGGCTCCAGCAGGCATAGGAGAGCAGCTGGATTCCTTGCCAGCAAAGCCAAGGAGGGGCTGCACCTCCTGCACACTGACCATAGGTGACCACGGGGCTCCTGGGGTGGTCCAGTGTAAAACTTCTGAGATGCATATGGTGTGGACATCAGTACCTCTGCAACAACTCCACAGGCTGACCCCTACTGCTTCCTGCTACTGCTCCACACCGTGGCTGATACAAACACAGCCAGAGGTAATGAACAGTTAAAATCGAAGCTCGGAAGAAAACAGGGTTCCCCAAATGAGACCGAGGGATTAGTCTTTTTGGATCCTCTAAAATCTGGGAAACTTGGAGAATTCCCATTTAGGCTGCTTGCTGATTACCAATAGTCTGGGAGCTACCCCACTGATGCCCATGCTCCTCACCCTGCTGCAAATCTCTGTGTTGTCACCAGTGACAATAAACCCCAGGAGCAGGAGCCTTCCCCGCCAGTAGCTTGCAGCCAACACCTCTTTACAAGGAGGGTGCTCATGATTCAGGGCACATCCCAGAGCCACCCTATAATTGTCCTTTGTTGGCCTCCTCATACATATATATAAATGTGCTGCTTGAGGGAATGAAGTGAAGAAAGAGAAGAGCTGTGATTAATATTAATACAATCACTATGAGTTTCGCTCAAATCAGTAGATTGAAGATGCTGAATGTTTGGGAAATTCCTCACCTTTCAATCTCCAATCACTTCTTCAGCTGACTGTATTTATCAAACTCCACAAAATAAAGTACAACAGAGCCGATAAACTCTGACAGCACTGGGGATCTGACAGAGGAAAGCAGAAAGGGACGAGGACAGTCAGGGAAGTAAGACCCATTTGCACATTCCTGTGGGCACTCAGATGCAGGGACTCCCTAGAGTAATCAGAAGAAATCCAAAGCAAAGCCTAACTGACCCAGCAGACCCACAAAAAGTCCTTTCTACCTCTACCCAAACTGCCAACAAAAATGGAGCAAGACTAATCAACACAGGATTATATGAACTGTTTAAGTCAACTGGATTTATCATTTACCATCAACTCAAAGGTCCTCTTTCAATGTTCATTAACTCAGCAGTGACTGGGGGTGTTTACCATGTCTGACGTTACAGCAACCTTTATCATAAGTGAAGGTTTAATGTGTGAAATGGTAATCTACAAATGGTTCAAGTAAATACTTAGAGGTTACTCATTCCATTTCATCTTGATTTTACCCTTCAGATTATATCCACTTTTAATAACACTGCATAAAAAGTTACTCTGAGTAGTGTGGAGCAAAATTGCAGCCAAGACATACAATTTAACACCAAAAAAAATTCATTTTTGGAGGGAGTAAAGGTAAATGCAAAAAAATCAATTTCAGGACATTGAAATTATTTTATTTTTCTAGGGCTAAGCATAAGCTTCATATACAGCAAAATAGCAAAATATCCCTTAAAAATACTAGGTAAAGCTGTATCTGGGCTGTTTTAGACTTACAGAAGGAATGTAAATTGTTATACTATTTTCCTGCAAGTACCTGTATGAATGACACTTGCTGTCACAGACCTCTGAACAAAAGATAATTGAAAAACAAAATATCTTGCTAGAATGATAATTATTGACAAAAATATAATGACTATGATTTCAGATCAACAGCACATGGTCACATCAGAAATGTAAATCCCTGAACCAAATCACAGCAGGGACTTGAGCCTGAGTCTGCTAGTCCGTTCTTGAATTCTCAAATGATCAGGCTAGCAACTACCCTCAGCTGATCCCTTATGTGCTTGAGTTTTCAGGGATACTTGCAGAGCATCTTAATTTCATTCTGTAATGGAAGGACTGTTCTTATTTTCATTCTTATTACTTCTAAAGAACTGGAAATGCTGTCTAACAGTCAGTTTCTTTTTTTCCCAAATAAATATCAGTGAGAGCTTGCTTTTAAGACAGCTCTGCAGTGTTAGAGATTCAGCTGGAGAAGTTTAAAAGAAATATCATTGGTGGTGCAGAACTTTTTTATGCTGTCATAAAGCCAGGAGAAGTCAATTAGGTCTAGTACTTCATTAACGATGTTCACAAATCACATTTATGGCAAGTCTCATATCTATTGCTCAGTTAGAATATGCCATTTGGAAAGACTGGTTTTGACACCCTTATATGATAGCACTGCAGCTACTGCTGGGGCAATTAATTTTTACTTGTGCTCTGGAGAAACCAAGCAAAACTTTCTAAGGCATTTGGCCAATTACACACTCTTTAGGGCAATGAAGCCTTTGCAGGAAGCTTGGCTTTATATTACCAATACACTCAAAGCCTTAATGAAATTGCTTCATGACAGAAGCCACTGGACTATTGAGAAAAAGCTACAAAAATAAATTAATGCACAATTGTGAATCTGCAAAGACATATCTTTCAGGTTTCTGACTTTTTATTAATGTGCTCCACCAATCAGCCTCCCCCGTGTACAGTTCCAGCAGATATTACAAGAACACCTTTTCTTTTTGATAAATGATAAAGGCCATCCATGGGATCTTCATAATGGGAGTGTTGTATTCCCTTTGTTTTATTACAGTATTTCCAGAGGAAAGGTGTTACTCTGTTCTCATGGGGAAAACTTGGAAGATCTGGAGTTCCTTTATGGATGCACCGGCATAAAAATCTACAGAGGAAGCAGGGGAATTGCAGGCTGTTCTGCAGCTCTGATACAACACATCCCCACTAATATATGTGTCAGAGCATTGTAAAAAAAAAAGCAGTGAAGTTTAAAAAGAGCAATAAAAACTGTAGTTTAGGAAGAGGCAAAACTTTGAAGATTCTTCCTGACTACAGCTCTGCTGTACACACAGCCCTGCACCAACATGATCCCCTCATACACATGTACAGCACACGAAGTAGGGTGCTGAGCTTGCACAATTTCTTGGCTGCAGCTTCATCTATGAAGTGTTTCTGAGTCACAGAGGATGTTAATGAGTTTCTTTGAAATGCAGGTAGAGGGAGTAAGGCACCTGCAGCAGACAGACACACTGCAGCATCCTCCCCTGGAGGCCACCCCAGCACAGTGAGAGGTTCCCAGTTCTCTCACAATAACTTGCACAACCCTGATCAAGTGACAATACAAGTCCAGCCAGTGAGATACCTTGAGCTACTCACCACAGGTCAAGTCCCTCCCTAGGCAGGGGACTGTAGTAAGCTTGGAAAGAGGAAGAACAGGGGGACAGAGAAAATCTGGGGGGACAAAACCTACAGGGGGTAGAAGGAAATTCTCTTAACAGAAAGCACATCTTCATTGTTGTTTTTAACCCTGCTTTTTCTGAATTCACCTTCATTTTTTTTTAAAGATCCTGACAAACAAAATACAAGGGTAAAATATTTATGATAACATTTCCTCAACAGTACCAAAGAGAAGAACCAAAGTGCAAAGCCTTCACCTGGATTAAGTCTCCTGTATCATGTGCTAAGCAACAGAGTTATCTGTGAAGGCACTCAGGTGTGGCATAACTCAGAAAACACACCAGTGCCTACACAAGGAGCCTTACCCCTTGTCTGATGTTCCTGAGGTCCTGATGGGAACTCTGGATAGGCAAGTTGTTGATCTGGATCTTGATATGAACCTGCACTTTGCTGATAGCAAAAGCTACCTTGCCTGACTGTCAGCACAGATAACAAGTGGAGGAATTAATCATCTTAGGGACTGTAACCCTATGACAATAACATACAAATGCAAAAATAAATCACAGCTTGTATGAATCAACACAGACAGGTGATTGATGGCAACCAAAAAACCACAGCTGAAATGCAAAAAGTAAATCCATTCCATTACCTTGCTGGCTGAAGGAGTCCAAAATGTTGGGCTGTCAGACACACGCAACACAGGGACACAGGTACTGTCAGGTTTCCACATTATTTTCCTTGGGGTCTTGGCATTCCTTAGCTGCAAGGTCACCTGAAGAATCTAGCGTCTAAACCTTTACTCTCAACACAGCTCATGGTCAGTGCTCTCTAAACAGATAAGAAACTTCACCTTTTTTTTTTTTTAATGTTTCATGTAGGATCCAAAATACCCATATTCTCCTTCAGAGTTGTGTTTTTCTTGTACTTGATTGGTTTGCCTTTACCAAGCAGACTGCAGAAAGGTGTATGTGAAGATTTTGAAATATTCCTTCTTTTTAAATATCCTTTTATGGTAGTTTATTTAAAGAATGACACACGTAAGTTCATACTTACTTGTTCCTGTTATGCTTGTCATTTTCAGGCCAGCAGAAGAGTGCAAGGAAGAAAGGGGAAGGTAGGATGGTGCAGAAATGTTTGCAAGTGGCAACTCCTGGGGACCTAGCATCTCATCAGGGTACCAAGGCCTGTTACAGAGTATAAATAAGGAATCAGAAGTGCAGCCCTCATGCCAGATTGTGTTAAAAGATAAAAAGGATGATTCCTGTACAGCTGATAGACACGGCAGCCCAGGGATCAGGGAAGAGCTTTTGAAGTCTAGACAGGAGCTCTTATCCCTGCTCTGCCACTCTTGGGTGACCCCAGTGAAGTGTTGATTTGCTACTCTTCAGCTGGGCAAGTTTACTGCAGTATTTACTGTTAAATATCTGCAGCCAAGAAGAGCACAGCATAGCAATAAGTGCCAAACTAAACCTGCAAGATTCACAGGGGTCATCCCTCAGCTTTGCACTGATTTTCAGAGATGAGTCTGTCCCACACTAGAGGAGAGGTAGAACATCGGGCAAGACACAGCAACACATATAGCACAGCCTGAGCTTATCCTATTAACAATGAGCTTTAGCCAAATGAGCCCCATTTTCACGAGGTGCATTTGCTGGAAAAGCAAAAAGCACTGCAGTAGTCAAGCAAGGTCACATGTGTTTCAGGGAATCTACTGCTTTGTCTGGGTTTCCTGGAAGACTCATAAAAACCATCATCCAGATACAGAAAATAATATTGTTTAATGGAGCAAAAGGTTATCAGTGGTCCTCAGTGTGCAGTTGATAGGGAACATGGCTTGTTGCAGGCCAGTGAGATGCCCCTGAGAGTGGACCACTGAGGTGTGGTGCAGGAGGGCTGCTGAAGTGACCACAGAGTTCAATTCAGGCTCACCAGCTCCATGGAACCAGTCACCACTGGGAGAGTAAGAAATCCCTCCCCTTTCTGGAGTTGGATCCTCTCCTAATGGTAATGAGACACTCAGAAAGAAAGCATTTACTTAGAAAAACATCATCATCTGTCTAAGCCATGGCAGTAATAAAGCTTCTGTTGCCAGAATTCACTTACATTGAGTGATGACTCTTGGAGCATTTTTCCCATGAATTCCCCTGGTACGTTAAATTTACAGAGAGCAAATAACTGTCCCATCTCTTAGGAAATCCATATTAATTTTACAAATGTGCAGGACAGAAGAGAGGCAACTACTGCTGCCTCAGACACACAGCATGGCCCCATTTCTGCAGACCTTTGCAGCTCCTGTAGGCACTGCCACAAAACGCCCCCAGGGCAGGCAGCCACCGCTTTGTATTGGTGTCAGCTCTCATCTAGACAAAGCCCCCGAGGCTGGCCGGCAGGCAAGCCAAGGCACTGACTACAGGATGTGTGAAGCAGGCTGTCCATTCAACATGCTGTTGCCACAAGCTTACTGATGGCAGTTTAAATGACGGGCTCTTCAATTATTTTCAATTTTATTTAAAATTTAAAAAATAAAAGGAAAATCCTTTTATTTGCATTTAATGTGCATTTAATGTTGTTTTCATGAGACCAAGGCTGGTGCATGGCATGGGGAAGCAAGCCACAGCATGCCTTCTAGCTGGTCAGGCTGTCTGGGATGGCTGAGATGACCAAGTGGTTAAAGGAGGACCTACCTCTGGTCCGTGGGCTGGTCACCAGCTCCTCTTCAGCATGCCTGAACTAATGGGTATTGTCCTCCTAAGCCCACTCAGGACAGTCTGTGAGGAACCATCAAGAGGAAAAGGAAGATCCGGTGCCAAAAGTTTAAAAAGACCCTCTAGGACCTGAAGTGCTTTACCTTAACTTGGAAATTCATATTTTACCAAATTTCTAAGACATTTCCTGGGGATAAGAAACGTTATTTTTTGCAGCCAGCTCTACAGAATTAATGAAAACCTTCAACTTCCCAGGACCCTGGGGTCCCCTAGGAGCAATCGTCCCAATTAACATGTTCTTGATTGCTTGTCATTAGGCTTTCAGAGTGTGAAAAAGTGTTGCAGAGAAATCACAGTTCAGCCACCTAGCTAATCCAGTGGAACATTTTTATTGTTGCATCTGAGTGAAGAAGCCATAAAACTGAGAGAGAGAAACTGTGCTGAATCTTTCCAGCTCTTTGAGCAAGTACCCCCCAAAGATTTTGCACAATTTCCCCTCTCCCAGCTGTAATTTAAATAGCCCAAAACCTATGGCTTGTGTAGGAGTTTGTTATATGCTTTATTCTCTCATAACTTACACTTGAGGCCTGGTGGTGCAGAAAGTGATGGCGAATTAAAGGCTCAAGGCACACCAGGGAGGCTCTTCCAATAATCCCAGGGTGAATGACAAGCTGAACACAATTATTAATGGAGATAATAATTGTGAAGATGAGGCACAGTCTCTCTCTGCCTTTTTCCCCTCTTCCTGCAGAGCCTGCACACACAGACCTTTGTCTCTGCCCAAGGGCTGCCTGAAGCATTCCTTAGCATGGATGTGATCATCAAACAGGCTCACAGGAATCTGCAGCACAACCTTCCCATTAAAAATCACAAGGTGTTTTGAACCTTCTGTTATGTGGGCACTGGCCCAGCCTCAGCTGTGACTAGCTCTCTCAGTTGAGGTAGACCAGGTGTACAGGCCAAAATAGGAGTCTCCTCAAGAGTAAATGGGTACATTCCAGGTTACTGGGGAGCCCAAAACCAGACGCAGTGCTCCGAGTGCCACTCGTAACTCCCAAATAGAGGAAAAGAATAATGGTCCTCAACCTGCTGCCTGTGTTTTCATTAAGGCAGTCCAGGATATGGTTCTGAATTGTTCTTCACCACAAGGGCATGTTGCTGGCCCTTGTTCAACTTGTCCATCAGGACTCTGTTCTACAAACAGAGCTGTACACACCACCCAGTCCACACTGTCTGCTTTGTTTTGTAGATGTATGCTGGCAGGTTCAGGACTTAATCCTGTCTGTTACTGTGTTAGATAACCCTCCAAATAAAGCACTTTCTGATATTGTGTCCACCTCTAGGGTCACCAACGTAAGAAGGATGTGCACCTCTTAAGTGGGTCCAGAGGAGGATCATTAACATGATCAAAGGGCTGGCACACTTCGCCTATGAAGAGAGGCTGAGAGAGTTGGGGTAGTTAGCATAGAGAAGGAAAGGCTTCAGGGACACCTATCAGCACCTTACAGTACCTGAAGGGGCTACAAGAGAGCTGGCGACTTTTTACAAGGCATGTAGTAGTAACAGAACAAGGGGGAATGGCTTTAAACTGAATAGAGGGCAGGTTTAGATTAGATGCTACTGTGAGGACAGTCAGACTGGCACAGGTTGCTCAGAGAAGTGGTGGATGCATCATTCCTGGGAGTGTTCAAGGCCAGGGTGGATGGGACTTTGAGCAACCTGGTCTACTGGAATGTGTCCCTGCCTACTGCAGGGGGTTGGAACTGGATGATCTTGGAGGTACCTTCCAATGCAAAGCACTCTGTAATTGTATGACTGTATGATTCCATGACAGATGCTGCTATCCACTGAAATGATAAGGGCAGGATGGAAAGTGTGCTCCAAGAGCAAGGCTAACCAGGCTGCTTGAGGATCGACACTGGAGAGAACTCCAGTGACTGCATGGACAGGGAACTGCTCCAGCTGCAGGTCCCTCCTGGCATTCCCAATGACCAGAACTGATGAGAAGAATCTTTCTAGATGTCAGTGGGGCATTGTGAATGGACTGTATAGAAACATCTGTTTACTGCAGGCAGAGCAATCCTGAAATGTTGTGAGGGGCCACATCAGCTTCCCATTGCTTGTCTCTTATAAGGACCACTCTACTGACTGGATGAAAGCCAGAAAAGGAGCCATTACTGCTCCTCTCTCAGTAATTGCTGAACATCCATATTGCATATTGTCAGACCCTAATATTTCTAAAAATAAACAACTTGCAGTAAGGTTTATAAGGAAAAACTAAAAGCCTGACATAAAGTATCCTGACTCTTTCTTGTGGATGCCTCAGCAGGGGAATAGACTCCAGTCAAGAATGTCTTGTCTTTCCAGTCACTTGGATTAACATGGATGACAAAGAAGCAACCAACAATGCCAGACATGCTCCATGTTACACCTACCACATTGAATGCAGCCCTCCTCTGGACCCACTTAAGAGGTCTACATCCTTCTTATGCTGATGACCACAGAGGCTGACACAATATCAAAAAGTGCTGCATTTGAAGGGTTATCTAACACAGGCACGCACAGATTGCTGTGTTTGGCATCTGCCTGCAGTGAACAAAATGTCTAAATAGCAGTAACCCCAGATGTCCAATGACCCACCAATGCCAATGCAGAAAGATGACTTCTCTGAGCAGCACAGAGCCAGGAAAAGCGCCCTCTTGTTTCACCTTTCTTCAGCTCTTCAGCCCCAGCAGGTGAAGAGCAACAAAGGCAATAACTTGTGATCCTTGCCTATTTTCAATGAAGTTTATCTAGACTGGACAAAAACCATAATTAAAATGATTCTAAACTCTCCCAATCAGAACTAAGCATTTATAAACCATTTCTTCGAGCTTTGCATTTTTACACAGTATTTACTAAGCAACTCCTGCAACTCCTAGTGATTAATATTTATTGATTTGGACACTATGCACACACCTTTTCCTACAGTTAAACCTCAGAATGTATGAAGACATTCATTTGTACCTTTAGATATGTTCTTAATATCATACACCTAGGAATGCTGAATTACAAAATGACCATTAACATTCAGCTAGAGCACAACAAGGTTTTGATGTTTAGACCTCTGGCAAGCTTAAATTTATTTTTACTAGTGTAAACATAGCCTCAGAGCTCCTTGGCATGGCATTTCAAATCTGCCTTTAAAATTGCACCTGGGACACAACAATAATACATAACAAATCAGGCATAGTGAGAACTGGCTGGAAAGTAGTTTTGCAGAAAAGTACTTGAGGTCCTAGTGGACAACAGCATGAATCAGCAATAAGCCACTGCAGCAACAAAGGTAAAAATTCTCCTGGTCAGATTGAAAAGGGTGATCCTTTTCTATCAGTACTCATGAGATCACATCTAGAGTATTTTGACCAGATTTGTACAAGAAATAATAAACTGGAGGATGTCCAATGAAGGGATGCAGCTCTTGCCTTGTGAGAGAATTGGGTTCATTCAGGCTGAAGAAGAGAAGGCTCAAAGGGGACCTTGGTATTGCCCTTAAAAGAAGTACTCAATAAGAGGATGTGAAGAAGCCAGAGGCAGGCATTTCTCAGAGGCTGAGGCTAAGAGCAAGAGGGCTAGAGATAACAGTCATGAGACACAACATAGAGAATTGCAATTAGACATCAAGGAAACATTTTGAACACGAAAGTGGTCAGTCATCAGCATAGGCCATACAGAGAGGTTTTAGAATCTTCGTGTTTGCAGATATTCACAACTTGACAAGATCCTGGACCTGCTGTTAGGAGGGACTTGGACTACAGCAGATAACTCCCAGCCTGTATCCTTCTACTAGTCCACGACTCTGTGACAAACCTTCCTAAAACTACCATAAAGGAAACTGCTTTAAATCGAAGTACAACTAAATCATCTTTCATTAAGTATTTAGTGACTTACAGATAAAACCAGATTTTTTTAAATTCTTTCCGATTCCTTACACCATTTTATCCAAGAAGATATTTCAGTTACATGGTCCTTTTCCTGTCTGTGCATCTGAAAAAAATCTTGACTCTACAGTTGGCTTTCAAACAGCAGATTTCAGAGTCAAGCCTTCAGTTAAGACTATACATGTTTGTTTTTTTTTTAATTTATTTACTTTGGCTATTTTTGCCTTGCTTCACAGAAAGTGTGCAGTTACTTTAAGGAAAATTAAAGTTGTTACCCAGCAATGGTGCATGACACTTTCTAGTCACTTCTACAGAGACGCTTAGCACTGTAGTAAAGAGCCCATTGATAGCTAGAAAGCCACATGGATGAAGCATCAGTGCATTTTAATCTTTTTCCTGCATTTTAATTTCTACAAAGGTAGCATGAAGAGACCCAACTTGGTGTAACATAACTATATGCAGGGAGCTGTTCAGATTCAGACTTCCCAAACTCTCAGGACTGCTGCATAAGTCTTTCCTCATCCTGTGAAGGCCCCAAGTGTAAGGTTTGTTACAGGTTCTTCTGAACATAATGACTAAAAACATTTAAACGCATCAACTTTTATGGAAGAGTTTACTCATTCTATATTACATTTTATGCATAAAGTACATAAAGACATTCCTAAGGGAAAGGGGGGAGTTGTATGTGGTCATCAGCTCCTCCTGATGAGAAGCTTTCAGACAAGATCAGCCAGCCTTAGACTACCTCTGAGAAACTAGATCTTTCTTTAAAACTGGCAGTGAGACAACACAGACTTTTGAGGCAATGTGTTCCAGTGCTTAAATATATTTATAGTTAGAGAGTTTCTCCTAATATCTAACCAAAATCCCCCTTGCTACAAATTAATCTGATTACTTCTCATCCTTCCCTCCACAGACGTGGAGAACCATTGATCACCAGTGCCCTTGCACCTCCATGATGATTGAAAACTCCAGTCCTGTTATCCACTTTTTCCTCTCTTTTATAGAAGAGATTAATCTCCAGCTTTTTCTCATAGACCACATTTCTCCCTGTTGAGCGTCTTTTAAGTTATTCTGCACTTTCTTAAAATGTAACATCCAAAACATTCCTCAAACACAGATTTTGTAAATGTGAGGTAAACTAAATTAGCTAACATCATGTTTCACCTAGGACATGGCTGCCAATGCATTAAGGAGAGACATAAGTGTTTTCTAAGTCAACATTACATTGTTGACCCATCTCCACTTTATGATCTGGTACCACCACCAATTTTTTTTGCACAGCATTTGGAATTACTACTTTCCCCTAAACAGTACTGGAGCTTTATTCCCTAAAACATAGTCTTCAGATTGCTCTTCACAAAATTCCCTTTTCATGATTTTAAACTATATCTACTGTCTGAAGCAGATTCATTCCAGTTGTAAGCCCTTATTCCAAAATGCTTGAGGTCCCTGTCAGATTGTTGTTCTAATAGCTATATAGACTTTCTTATATTCCTTGCTATCTGTACTGTATTTCACACTGTTCTCTTATTTTGACCATAACAGTGGCAGTATTTATCATCAGAAATATTCATTGCAAATTTATGTGAGGTTCTTTGACTCTTGGATCTTTAAGAAGTTCTAATTCATATCTGCTTTTCTTCCCAGATGCAAAATTGATTGGTGAGCTGCTTCTTTATCTTATTTTCTTTAAGATTAGGAATTACAAGATTTTGGAATAACTTTCCCCAGATACCTTCTGATTTTGATTCATGTTATATTAATAATTCTGCCCATTTCAATCAAAACAAATGCATGAAAATCTGTTCCAGCAGATTCCCAAACCCAGAGTTGGATAGTGTGTGTCCAGCTAGGTTGCTTTATCCAGAGGACTTTTATTCCCTGGCTGTCACCATTACCAGTCTTGCCCTTGGAGTGTTCCTCAGGTTGTTAACACACGTCTCACACTTCACGACCTGATCAAGTGATTTCCAATAAACCTCTTCATGTGTTTATGCTTACATTATTATTCCCTTCATCCAGATGTTTTCAAAACTCCTATCATCACTTCCTGGACATTTAAGTAAGCATGGACAGACCTCCTTTCTGTTTAATTGGTATAATTATGATGTAAAGCATGGATTTTAGAGAATGCATCTTATATTTGTATTTATGTAAGTAAACACACATATACAGAAACGTGTGTGTGATTCTACCTCAGTCAGCAGAACAAGCTATGAAAATCCCCAGCAGATGATGAACCAGTTCTTAAAAATAATTTCCAGCAAACTACAGCCCTCTTCCACTGCTAGCCTCCCATCTCCTTCTCCTTCTCCTCCCTGTCTAGCCAAGATCCTCACTGAAAGAATAATTCTTATTCTGACTGAAAAACTATAGCCCAGCAATATCCATCTTACAGTCTATGTGCAGTTTGCATTTTAGAGTGGAAAACACTTTTCACAGCAGCCTTCATACACAGATATCGTTTCAATAAACTTTTTCTTTTTTGTATTTCAACTATACAGTCATAAACTTACAAACAAAACTATTGTGAAATTTCTTCACTGCAATGGTGCTAAATATCTATTAATCACTGGTAACACAAAAGAAGGCTGGCTCGTGTTTAGTGCATGTTGCTGCTCTTGAAGTAAGTTCAATGAGTTCTACTGGGCTTTCTTATGAAGTTACTCCTGCATGCGAACAAAGGTATTACAGCCTTTCCTGAACAGCAAGAGTGTTCAGCTTGTACAGAGCTTTTATCTAAGGAATATCAAATTGGTTACCCAAAGTTAATTAACTCTCAGGGTGTTCCTGTGTGATACATTGTTGTTTTTCACAAACAAAATAAACTTTGCTAGTTTACAACAAGCTGACTGAACTAATTAACATCACCTGTATGTAAAATGCATGAATACACTCATTCAAAGACTCTCAGCTTTCAGAAAAAAAATCAAGATAGTCACATATTTATGGATTTCTTTTTAGTTAAGAGTCAATATTAATTAAAAATTTTTGCTGATGATCCTGCCCCTCCATCCCAAGACCATAGCCAGAGCTGTGACTTCTTGCATTCGAAGAGTATTTTTCCCATCCTGCAGTGTGGAGACCCTGGGGGCATCCCCTATGTCAGGGGAACAGAAGAAGCTTCCCCCAAAAAGTTGTTAAGACCCCATTGGCTACTTTCCCTGTTCCTGTGTCTGTTCCTATGTCCCTGAGCCACTCCCTCCCTATTCCCTGGTTGGCCTTCATGTTTGTACTGCCCCAAGACCAGGCTCACCCCCTGCAACTCGGGAAGAGAGAAACCTGGACCCTCCATGTATGCCTGGGACCTGAACATCTTACCGGGGGGCTGAATAAAACATCTGTGGATCCCACGCAAAGGCCCTTTCTGCTTCCTTACCCTGGACTTAACTGGCAGCTACTCAGGCTGCAACACTGCAGAGCAGATGCATGTGATCCTTGTGGATCATGAAGGCCGTGCCCTCCAGCTCTGCTGGGGCAGCAGCCAGCACATGCAAGCTCACACTGCAGTAGGCACTAGCATGTCTTTCCCATGCTCCCACACTGCTGAGGCACTGGGAACAACCAAGGTCAGTAGATCAGGGACTTGTGGGATTCACAGACCCCAGTTACTCCAGCAGGGTCATGGCAAAATGTGTGGCCACTTGGAACTCAACCGATCCAGCAGAGCCCACATGGACATGCTGAAGCAGAAGTGCTAAATTTTTTATTTTTGTTTGAAGCATAAATTATGAGCTCCCAAGGAAGTTTGTCTCTACAACCAAAGATATATAATAACTGCTGACAGTCTCACATGATGTATAGCTTTATTTTGACATCTAAAGGACTATTTTCAATTATTTCTTCCTGGACAATTATGCTTATTCTAGCCCCATAATGCATTGTGTCAGTCATCTCTGGACATAAAACACTTTAATAGTGTACAGTAAGCTTTTTCCTTCCATACAAAATATCTTTGGACCTATAATTACATTTCATAAAACTTCAGTACCATAATTTAGCAGTCCCTTTCCTAATGTTAGGTCTGCATTTGTACAAAATACAAAAAGGCTGTATATATGCTTTATCTCTAAAGCTTTAATTTATTTCTTGTCTATATAAAGTGTCAAAAAACTGATCAAAGTGGTGTCTTATGAGGCAAGAATTAAGTTAATATAATACCTTGACAAGGCCATTCCCCAACTGGCAGCAGTGCAGGATTAGCTTGGGTTTGAAATTAGTTAACTTCACCACATAACTTTCCTTATAGTAGGACAATAATCTTGTCCTATATTATCCTCCATTATCCAGTGCCAGACTATTTCACATCATTTTAGAAGAGAAAAGCCTGATCACTATGGCTATGCCAGACTTGCCTGTTCTGATGCAGATTTTTTTATAAAGCCCAGCAAATGACCAGGTGTCTCCAGGAGTGGGATAACAACATGGGGTTTGTAAAGGCAGCTATAGCAAGGACTAGAGCAGGCTCAGATACCTCAGAAGGGTTCCTATACAGCAAAGAAGCAAAAATCAAGGCAAGGCCACACAGATAGGGAAGTAGACTTTCATTTCTGAAGAAACAGATTTGCCTCACCCACACCCATTCTCTCAATATTCTCTCATTCCTCTACAGTTGTAAGAACTGAGATGTTTGTGTATTCTAGTAGCTCATCCTGAATGCCTTATGGTGACATAGAGGGTGAGGGACACCAGTTGGAAAGTTCTTATCCAGTCTTCAGGATTCATCATGAGTAGTGATAAAATGCATGAACATTGGAGCCTTTGCAGCCTCCTTTGACAAAAAAAAGGCTTATATACAGTGTGAGCTGTTTTGCACCAGCTTTGTATCTGTGATGAGGTCTGAGGTCATGGAACAATTATCACTATTTCCAGCACTTGGAATTTTATTTACATCATTCCTCTACTTTATCTTCCTTTTCTCAGTCTTTTTGACCTACCACTTATACACTATTACTTTAAATACTACTTTGCCACTAATTCCAATGCCTTACACACACATGCTCTCATTCACACTCTGTAGATATGATTTAAAAACTTATACGGCTCAGAATGTCCTAGTGGCAGTAAGGGTCTTACCTTGACATGTAAGGCAAGAGCCCAGACTCACCCAAATGCCATCTTTCAAAGCTTTCAGGTACAGGAACTGGAGACCCAGGGTATAGAAACCATTCATTGTAAGAACAAGCAAAGCCATACAGGTACAGTGGAATGAGTTTGAGATATATTGCTCTATCCATCACCTCAAAGGAAAAGATTTCATTCAGCCATGGCTCACACTGTGAATAGGGGTTAAATCAGAGATATGAGCCTAAATTTTCTACCAACAGACAGAATTTCATAGGAAGACAAGTCACACTGGAATTATTGGCTCCACAGGTACACTGGATTTTGAAAAGGAACTTTCAGGATGTATGGTTAGGGACTCAAAATAAGCGTGGCTTACTTGATCTTGGTTCTGTTAATTGACCCCAGATTACACTTTTGGGTACTTGGAAAACAGTAGTTCTTATGGTACTCAGGAAATCAAGGGTGTAATTATGATATGAAGTTTGTACAATCACTTTAGAACATTCCAAAAGCAAGCCATTTATAACAAAAATGCTTCTTACTGTTTTAAGAAGCATTTCAGTCCCCCTTGCTCCACAATTCTCAATTATTTCAATGCACACTGGTAATAAGACTTGAGATCATTAACCTGTAAATCATTGGTTCAAATCTTGAAGAGTTCATTAGTGACTAGAAGGCATTAGTATCTAATGACTGGTCTCATTCCAGTGGACAAATAGTTGCTGCCACAGCTGGCATTAGTCAATTACTGTGTTACAAATCTAGGAAAGATACCAGGTCCAGATTTCTCTGCTGCCAATCTGACATCCCTGCCAGTTCAAATTATTAAACTTTGAAAGTATTTTTTTCCTGTGTTTTCAAGAGAAGCTCTTAGAACATTTGTTGGGAAATTACAGAAGAGTATTAAAAAAACCCAAAACACAAAGCAACTTTTAATGTTTGAGTCTACTTTTCTAGAGATTTCTGTCTTATAACTTGATCACTGTAAAAAAATCACTGTCTGAAAAAATGCAAAAGAACAAGAAATGCATTTTCCACAGCTGGGACATTTCATAATGTCTCTCTCTCTCCCCTATGTGTATTTCTCTGCTTCATCAAAATTTGGAAATCACAGTGGTTCTGCTAATATGCAGAACCACTCTACAGAGTATGTACAGCAAGCCTCATCCATCCTGCAGCAAGCCTGTGATGATGGGGCCCAAGGGCTACAAGGACTCTTGTATGCCACAGAGGTCAGACCCTTGTAATCCACACCAGTCCAACACAAGTATTTCCAGGCACATAACACTTCCAACACCATCCAGCAAACTTGAATTGGAAGTCAGGACAGATTTCTGAGAAAAAATGCACCACTATTGCTCTGTTTCTTCTAATTTAAGTGTTAGCTACTGGGAACACAGCACTGTTTTAGAAGAACTTTTGCTCATTTTTTTTAGCAACACCAGAAGCAAAAAGACCAAAAATAACAAAAGATGCAAAAACCAGAAGAAATTAAATATATCATGAAGGAACAAAGCACTACTAAGAGGGGGGCTTTCTAGATGAAAACAGGCAGCAGACCCCAGGTGCCAGACCATTATAGGCTGCCATCTGACTGCACATGTACAGCCACTCTCATGTATTTACAATAAATTATTATATGAGTCATAAGCCACATTACTGACCTTTGCAGTCCATTAATTTTATTCTTTCCTCCTGTTCAATTAGTGCAAGACCTTGCATCATTGTGGGTAACCCCAGAAGAATTGTAACTAAAAATTAATATGAAGCCAACGCATGGTGTGCAAAGCTCTGAACTACTTTTTTCACCACGTGTTTATTATAATGAAACTGTGATGAAGACTTTATTGCTAAGTAAAATACTTTTGAATGTACAGTCACTGACCTGCAAAGTGTTCATATGGCAAATGTATTAGGACATTTGCCTAAAGATCTCTGTCACAGCTGAGAAATAAACCAGGCCAGTTTTGAATAGGCTTTAACACACTAATCACGACCTACAAGTTTCGCAAATCGCAAATCCTCACACCTCCTGCTACAAAAAAGGCTTAGATATTCAGCATGTAAAATCCAATTAATAAATAATTTTAGGATGCATGTGTTTTAAGTTACTACATGGCAAAAACATTAAATCAGGCCCTTATTTCTTCTGTGCTTGTAATATATGTCTGGATTAGCAGACATTGAAAATACCACTCCAGCAAGGACTAGTTGTAGAAGTAACCAAATGAACTAAAGCAGTATTTGTGTTTACCCCTCTTACCTGTCAGCCTCTCAACCAAAATAACCCTGGGTTGGTAAGAACCATATCATGCAGCAATGCAACCAGAGAGAGGAAATATTTTAGTGTGGGCTCCATCCTGAAAATCCTCAACACACTCAGTTATGAAGATGCATAATCAAGTCTCACTTATCTTCTGAGCAAAGGTTAAAAATATCCAATAGAATAAAAAGGAAATTAGTTATTTATTATTTACCATATGGCTGATCTGGCTCACCTGACAAAACAGCAGCAGGAGAGAAGAGAGCCGGGGTAGAGTCAGAGACGTGCTCTCCTCCTCATCACCAGGTATCACCCCCAAGTGGAAATTTTGTGCTGCTTGTGGGATTTGTCAGCTGTCCTTGCAACCCTTCTGCCTGTGTGGTGGGCAAGAAGAGGTTTGTGAAAGCCACGTGCCCACTGCACAATGTGCCCTGAACCTAGAGAGCAGCCAAAGCTCCTTCTGGACCGGTTCCTACCTGGCTTTGCTCCCTGACATCCTGGGCTCCGCCTGTACCAGGCTAAGGCTTTGTGGACAGTATTGCTCTGAACCTGACAGAACTAGGTCCTGAAGGACATAAAGGGCATAAACAGTTGCTGTCCATATTTTACATCACCTGCATAAAAATAGATCACTCCACCTTCCAAAGTAAGCAGTTAATAATAAGCATAACCTATATTTTCTAAAGTAGGAAGAAAGAATGCACTCAGCAAGTTTGTTATCTTTGGCATATTTTTCCTAAGCTGACTGATTGCATTAATAAGGCATAAGAAGACACATATATTAAAAATTCTGCATTTAAATCTTACTTTGTTTGATCTACTACAAAGTGACAAATCCAAAAATTTCAAAGTTATAGATGACACTTTATTTCAGGAAAGAAATAGGAATCTAAGACAGAGACTGAGGGTAACAACTGTCTCTAGCCGAAATTCTTAACTTAAGTTGCATTAAATCAGGCAATTAACATTACAATCCAGAGGCATGAAGGCCGATTGTTTTTTCTGAATTTGTTTCCTTGGGGCTTGACAGTGACACTCAGACACAGCTCTCAATAGAGGGTAACGTTTAGCTATGCCACATTAGGAAGGAGCCTTGGGAGGCAATCACAGGTTCCTATTTTGCCTTGCTCAGAGGGGAGAGCATTTCACTGCATGATTGAAAAAACACTTGCTTATTCCTTTCTTCTCCACTCTCTTGCTTATTCCACTTCTCCACTCCAGTTGTGCCCATTGTCAGACAGTTAAGCACTTCAGAGAAATGTTCATTTCCCCATCACAACAAGGATGAACTTCTGTCAGGGACCTCGAGACACCCTTTATAGACAGAAAATTGTTTCCAGACTTTCCATTTCTGCTATGAAAATAAAACAAATAAATCCATTTCTACATGCCCATCCTAGAGCTGGTACCATAGCCTGTACCTGAGCCACTGAAATAAACCAGGGAAACAGGTCTAGCAAATAAAACATCAAATTGCTTTTAAAAAGATGTATAGCAATCTTCTTTTGGATAAAGGTATGCCTGATCACACTGAAAACAAAAATAGCACATGATGCTGGTAGTGGGTTATCTGCACAAGATAAAGTGCAAACGAGACAGAAGAGCCAGCTCTTGCCCCTCTGACTTGAATTCAGATTGTCTGTACAAGCTTATGAACCCTGTACAGTGGGGCCAGATTAGCTCCAATTCCTGTGCTTCTCTGGCTATCAACCTTACAAGACACTACAAGAGAGGGAGAATTTGGACATAATACATATCAACCTCAAATACAGCATTTTCCCACACAGTCACTCAATTTTGCGATCTTTTAGTGTCATATATTAACTTACATTTCATTCTTTGGTTAAAGCAAGAGCTTTAACCTTTATAGTGGTATCTATAAAGGAGAACAAAGGAAAGGTCCCCTCCCTCAAATTTTTTTTCAAGCATAGATAGTCATACTGATGAAACTGCTTCCCCCAAAGTTAGCAAGAGCACTCACAGGTAACAATTTGCAGAATGAGGTCAGAAAAGATGCTAAGTGACACAAAAAATGACTGTACACTCATCAAAAATGCCAATCTTGAAAGGATGGTCCATAAAGACCAAGGAAACAGAGTTCTTTTGCATGTGCTCTGTCCAGGATCCCAATATGAACAACACAAAACATGCATGCCAAGAAAAACTGATCATTCAAGCTCCCTTTTTTCAAAGAGGGTAAATGGCCCACTTGAACTCCTAGCAAACTTTGCTGGGGGAAGACAGGAATGGGGATTTTTAAATAAGCCATGAAATCATAAAATTTATGACCTAGAGGCCACAGTTCTTCAGTCAAGAGTCCAAACAGATCTGTTGCTTTAACATTACATGTCTCATTCATATGGAAAATGCTCACAGCCACAAAGAGTATAAGGGGTCTCCATGTCAGCTCTTGCTAGGTAATGAAGCCTTTGTAGTGAAGTGTTCATAGCCAATAAAAGTAATAGCTGAATTTCACTTATTTCCCCTATGCATCAGCAGACTTCTACACTTTTATATCTCCTGAAGTTAAGCATTATTGCATCCTTCTATGTACCCATCACTGTGCTGTTCATTTTGAATCAATTCACAGGATCCAAAACTCCCAATATTCAGCTCTAATTTTGCCGTTTCAGTCCATTATTAATTGTGCCATATGCTTCAAAATTAGCCAGTGAAGCTTTCTTGGCTTTGCTCCCACTCCTCCCCATACTTGGATAAGTCATTTAATTATTTTAAATCAATTCAAATGTTTTCCTCAAGGTGGTGGGAAACCTTCTGTGCTTAAGATAGTAAAACTCATACTAATATGTTTTTCTCATCTCCTTTAGTTATCAGATTATGAATAACTTTGTAACCACTTAAAATTAATTTACATATCTCCTAGCAATAACACACAGCCAGCAACACTGCATGGACCTTTCTTAATGCAGGTGTGCTACCTGCACTGTGAATTTGGTATATTTTAGGATCTGATTGATTATTCCAAACTCATCCTCAAAGTCAGTAGGAACTACACAGGATGTATGGAAGAGATTTGCCACAGGGATGGAACATTCACAGATCAGAAGCAGGTACAGAATTATGCTCAAAGTGTTTATAAGACTCAGTTTATCAGAATCATCCACTCAGCGGACAACTGCTGCCCCTGTATTCTCCAGCTGTGCTCCTTCCTCTCCTCCTGACACAGCTGTTTACTCCACAAATTGTCCCGCAGATTCATCCCGGCAGAGAGAGGCAGCAGCTTTTCAGATTTGCCCAGGAATCTGGCTTTGACCAGTTTCCCCCAAGGGGTCATTTCAGAACACAGCCCTGCTTCTGTTTGGTGATTCTTTCTCCTTTGTGCAAGCTCTCATCTGCTTTACCCTGAATATACTTCCTTTCCACAATAGGTGCCTTTGGCAAGGTACCACAGCAGTAAAGGCCCTTATCCACAGAAAAGGTGATTCAGGGTAACAGCAGGGAAAGCTTCCTCATATTGCCTCAATTTTAATCCTGCCCTGGAGAGTTTCCTGATGTTGTTGCACTCTTGTTAAAAACAGCAGTCAGCAGCTGATCACTTTCTAGCACAGATGGACCCCATGAATCTGTAGTCAAAAGTTATTGCTGAAACCATTCATTGGTATGTCTTCAATTTGCGATTCATGCTCAGCCTCTTGCATTCCAGCAGTTTTTGCTCCATATCACTTGTATCAGCTAGTACCAACATCTGGACCGAAGATCAAAGCTCAGGTCCAGATGAATCAGTGCAGACTATGGCAATTTCTCTCCTACACACTGGAGCCTTGAGCACTGGACTGAAATGAAACAGTTCATCAATTTGCTTCCAGCATGTAGCAATGTGTATTTGGATATTATACCAAATTTCCTGTGTACTTGCAGCAGTGCTGCAGGCTGAGAGGGAGGCTCTGCTGAAATTGCTTGGTCAGGGACAGAGTGGGAAAATCAGCTGAATGCATGGAGAGAAGGTGGGCTTGCAGGTCCCTGGGGGTGGCAGGCAGCACAGCTTTCTCCAAATCAGTGTTGGTGAACATGCTTTACTGATGCTAGCCCAGGAAAGAAACAGCCATCTATCCAATGCTTTCACACTGAAGATATTATTGTAAATCATTAGGGAGTGGTTTCTGCTCTGACAAAACAAGTCAGACATCCAACATCACTTCTTCAACATTAGCTGTACCCATAAGAGATCTAAGGAAGATGGTTCCTTGTTGGATTCAAGGTAGCCATTAGTGCTCCAGTGACTGACCAGAGTAAAAGATCCTTGTATTTATTTCACTTTGTTTACACAAGAAAAGAGGAAGGAAAGTCTGTTACATTTCTTAAAGAATAGGCTTATCTGGATTTGTTTTACTTACACTGCTGTGCATTAGAAATAGTGCCATTTATCTCTGTGGGGCTATCCCAAGGTAAAACTGCCATGAAATTGAAACCATGGACACGTATCTAGAATAAAGGTAATGAACATCCCTCTCTTCACAGGAAGTACTGCTGAAAGTGAGGTTTAGCACAATGCTATACCTGGAGTTCTATGCAAATTTCAGCAGAAGTCTTGGGAATATTTCCTTTTCTTCTTCTTGCATATTAGGCATGACCTTCATTTGTAAGATCCCAAAATAATCTAAAAGTCTAAATACAGGACTAGAATTCTGAATACAAAGCAGTAATTAAACTCAGCAAAACCAATGCTTAGACCAAACTGTGAATCCCAGAAATTAGGATGCACAGTTTAAGTTCCCTTGACAAGCCCTTCATGCCTTCATTCACAATGTGTGAATGGAAAAAGTGGATATGGAGTTAAAGCTGGCATGAGAACTTTGCTTATAAATTCTCTGTCTTTTGTAAATTGGCTACGTTGGGCTACATGTTGTACAGCACACTCTTGACAGAGGATGAGTTTTTAGAAGCAGCTTTACAGATCAATAACTTAGTTTTAATTTTAACAAGAATGAATTTACACATATATATAGCCAGAGAGAATAAATACTAAACATATGATGAATCCAAGCATCAACTAAACCAGAATATTTTGTGTCTTCAATCAATATAGCAATGCTAGCAATATTTTTTATTTTACTTTTACCATCACTAAATCTTCTTATAGAAAAAACATTCAGGTAATGCCTGTACTGTCAAAAATGACATATTCACCACTTCCTATCTACACTCACCATTATAATAATTTGTTTTGTTAGGAGAAAAATGGCCTTTGTTTTGTTACAGAAACTGCCTCCTCCAGGAGGAAACAGATTCTCAAACTCAGAGGAAACCTGCTCAAACATGGAGACTTTGATACGGTGGGAACTGCACATCAAATCTCCATGCATAGTATCAAATATTATTTCCTCAAATGTGTTTAATCTCCAGACTTCAAAACAGAATGAGAATCTTTCATAGATAACTAGGTTGCCTCTTCTTTTTACTGAGACCACAGCTTTCACTACCACCACGATCATTCTAAAGTTACAGAAAGCAAAACACAACAAAAATATAAACATTTTGCCTTGATACATTGAAAGTTCCTGCTGGAAAGAAAACTTGCTCATTTGATTTGTCAAATATCTCACTTCCAAAAAATTATTTCAAGCATTAAAGCAAACTTTCATTTTTCAGTAAAGAAAAATAAATCTTGAATGGAGAAAAGAAAGACTTACAACCACACTCAAAAGCAGAAATGACCAAAACAAAATTAAAAAAAAATTAAAAATAAAATTGAGAAAATTAGTGACTACAAGAAAATGTTCTGAGAGAAAATGAGATGCAGTGCAAAACACCAAAAACATGCCAAAAATAACCTCACAGATGCTGCAAAAGCAGGGGAAAACTATCAAGGAGGAAGACAGAATGCTGAGGGGAAGATATGAGAGCCATGACATGGATACTAAAAAAAAAATAAAATAAAATCCTCAGCAAAGTAAAACCTAAAAAACTCACAGAATGCCAGGAAAAGCAGGGACATGGATCAAAATTTGCAAAAATTGATACCCATCCAAATCTTGGAAACAGAAAAAAAGACATAAAAACACTCTGAAAAGACACATAATCAAACAAAATGAAACTGAAAAACAACCCAAGAAAATAAGGCAATTTAATGACTACAGGAATTTGGACCAGGATTAAATGAGGTGCAGTACAAAAAGCCAAAACATGCTAAAACTAACCTCACAGATGCTACAAAAGCACAAGAAAAAAACAAGGTAGAACACAAAACTATGAGGGGAAGAAATGAGAGCCATGGCATATATACTGAAAAAAAATCTTGGCCAAAGTAAAACCCGTCAAATGGCCTAGGATGCCATGAAGTGAAGGGACATGAAACAAAGCTTACCCAATTCATCCACATTGAAATCAAAAGAAATAATCACCATTTTTCTTCTACGTATCCCTGCCATCTACAGTCAAGGCTCTGTCTTCCTCCTTGATATTTTCTCCTGATTTTGCAGCATCTCTGAAGTTCATTTTGGCATCTTTTGGTCCTTTGCACTGCACCCCATTTCCTCCCAGACTGTTTTATTGTAGTCACTAAATATCCAAATTTTCTGGGTCTTTTGGGTTTTTTTCAGTTGCATTTCATTCGATGGTATCTCCTTTCCAGAGCGTTTGAAAGGCTTTCTTTTCTGGGACGCAAGATTTCAATGGGAATCAATTGGGCAACCTTTGGTCCATGTCCCTGCACTTGGTGGCATCCCATGCCTTTTGATGGCTTTGACTTTGGAGAAGATTTTTTTTTTATCTTTCAGTATGCCTGCCGTGTCACTGATACCTTCCCCGCAAAGTTGTGACTTCCTCCTTGATTTTTTTCTCCTGCTTTTGCAACATCTCTGAGGTTAGTTTTGGCATGTTTGGGCCCTTTGCACTGCACCTGATGTAATCCTGGTCCATTTTCTCGTAGTCACTAAATTTCTCAATTTTCTTTTTTTTCTCTCAGAATCCATGCCATGGCTCTCATATCTTCCCCTCAATGTTCTATCTTCCTCCTTGATTTTTTCTCCTACTTCTGCAGCATCTGTGAGGTTAGTTTTGGCATGTTTTGGTGTTTTGCACTGCACCTCATTTCCTCCCAGACCATTTTCTTGTAGTGAGTCAATGTCCCACTTTTCGAGTTTTGTTGGGATTTTTTCAGGCACAGTTCATTTGATGGTATCTCCTTTCCAGAGCATTTGAAAGGCTTTCTTTTCTGGGACACAAGATTTTATTTCCTTTCGGGAAGGGAAACAAAATCTTGCAATTTTAATGGGAATCAATTGGGCAACCCTTGGTCCATGTCCCAGCACTTGATGGCATCCCATGCCTTTTGATGGCTTTGACTTTAGAGAAGATTTTTTTTTATTATTTTTCAGTATGCATGCCATGTCACTGATATCTTCCCTGCAAAGTTGTGTCTTCCTCCTTGACTTTTTCTCCTGCTTTTCAACATCTCTGAGGTCAGTTTTGGCATGTTTTGGCCCCTTGCACTGCACCTCATAATCCTCGTGTATTTTCTTGTAGTCAGTAAATGTCCCAATTTTCTTTTTTTTTCCTTCAATTGCATTTCTTTTGATCGTATCTCCATTCCAGTGTGTCCAGACATTCTTCTTCTCTGTTTCCAGGATTTTAATGCAGATCAATATTGGCATGGTTTGTTCCATGTCTTTGCACTTGATGGCATCCCATGCCATTTGATAGATTTGACTTTGACTGGGAATTTTTTTTTGTTTGTTTTTCAGTGTCCATGGCATGGCTCTTATTTCTTCCCCTAAAAGATCTGTTTTCCTCCTTGATATTTTCCCCTTCTTTTGCAGCATCTCTGAGTTTAATTTTGGCATCTTTTGGTCCTTTGCAATGCACCTCATTTCCTCCCAGACCATTTTCCTATAGTCACTAAATGTCCCAATTTGCTGGGTTTTTTTGTTTTTTCAGTTGCATTTCATTTGATCGTATCTCCTTTTCAGAGTGTTTGTACATCTTTCTTCTCCGTTAGCAAGACTTTGTTTCCTTTCCCGAGAGGAAATACAATAATTTCTTGTAGTCACTAATTTCTCAATTTTCTTTTTTTTTTTTTCAATTGCATTTCAACTTATCATATCTCCTTTCCAGAGTGTTTATAAGTCTTTCTTTTCTGTTCACAAGATTTTGTTTGGTTTCTCCAAACACAACATATGTGTTTCCTCTCCTGAAAAAAAAAATCTTTGCCAAAGTCAAAGCCATCAAAAGGCATGGGATGCCATCAACTGCAGGGATGTGGACCAAAGCTTGACAAAACTGATTCCCATTGAAATTCTGGAAACAGAAAAGGAGGACTTCGAAACACTCTGGGAAGGAGATATAATCAAATGAAACCCAACTGAAAAAAAAAATTAAATAAAATTGGGAAATTTAGTGATAATAAGAAATTATTGTATTTCCTTTCGGGAAAGGAAACAAAGTCTTCTTAATGGAAAAGAAATATTTACAACCACACTAGAATGGAGATATGATGAAATGAAATGCAATTGAAAATGAAAAATAGAAATAAAATTGAGAAATTTAGTGAGTATAACGAAATGGTTTTGATGGTTTTCATTTTTGGCCAATTCTTTTTTTTTTCCAGTGTCCTTGCCATTTCATTCATGTTCTTCCCCTCAATGTTCTGTCTTCCTCCTTGATTTTTTCCCCTGATTTTGCAGGTATTTCCTGGCAAATGCTTTCACGATAATAACTCTGAGTCACACAAGAGCTTAAATGCTGTGTATGTTCAGAGTGGAACACTCAAATTGCTTTCTAATTTGACTTTTGCTATCGGCTCCTGATAATGTCACCAACACCTGATGATAAAAGAAACTCAGAGGAGAACTGCAAACCTAGTATTTTTTTTTCCCTCTTGTTCACTTCAAAAACATAATCTTCATCCAGGAGAGCCTTTCCCAAAGCTCAGCTTTACAACCAGTCTGTGTATCAAGTACCAGTCACAGTCCATGACAGTTATATCTGGGCACTGCAGTAATGTACTTAACAGGGAAACAAAAACCACAACAGCACAATATTCACAAACATCAGTAAATTCTGCACCCATTCCAGATTTTCTCCTCTAATGGAGAGAGTTTATTATTTTCAAGTAGATCCACAGCCCAAGGTCTCCACCTGCTCTGCATTAGACCTAGGAAGGTCCCTTTTTCACAGCTCCTTTTTGCTACTAAGCATATGCAGAGCTCCATGGAATCAGAGCAAAGGAGATTTCCAAGTGCTGCTAAAAGGCTGAATCGCTTCCCCCAGGGGGTCCCTGCCACTTGATTAATATGTGTAGCTGTTAAAAGCCGTTCAAATGACAGTGCTAAAAAACAGAACAAACACCACAGAGGAAAGGCTGGCTAAAATCACCAAAGCATGAAAATAAAATTAATAAAAGAATTGTAAAAGAAAACCAAACAAAAGCAGAGGCAAGGATATAGTCAGAGCTGACAGTCATCCAAAATCAGCTTTATCTTCCCTCTTTACTTTTTCTTCCTCCTTTGCCCTCCCCATTTCCTAACTCCTCCATTCCACTTACAGAATTCTTTGGCCTCTGCTGACAGTTTAACATTACAAATCCTCATGTTGAATCTCATGAAGTCAAGCAGGCTCAGTGAAGATCACTGGGCTCAGTTTACTCCTGGCATAATCTCATCCAAATCCATGGAGTTACATGAGGGATGACCTGGAACCAGTGATGTTTTCTGAGTTTTCTGACATGCAGTTTTGGAGCTCTGTAACTCCACACTGATGACACAGTGAAGGGTTCTCTGAACATAGCAGAGGAGAAAGAAAAAATATGAGTTCCTTGAATGGTTTTCATCATAGTAGTTGCACTACATATGTCATATATCAGAACCGTTCCCATGTTCCTTGCACAAGATTCATGACAGCTCTAAAACCACACCATAGTTCACCAAGTTGGAAAACAAATTTCCTCACAGATGGAGAAATATATTTTTGTGGTAAAATGGCAAGGAGCACAGTGTCCTTTAGAGCAACTTAACAAAAGGAATTATACTATTCCTGGAAAGCTCTTTCTGCTTTTTTTTGTCTGAAAAATCTATGCAGTTGTTTATTCATGAAGTGATAATTCTCTCTTTGTCTCAGTGAAAACTTTTTCCTGGGAGATAAAAAATATCTGCTGTATTGTTTTTGAGCAGTAATAACCAACTCACACCAAGGCTGTATTTTTTGTTTATTTGTACTGCAATAATGCTGGGAGCCCCTTGCTGGCACTAGATGTCACTGTGTTGAGACTGAGTACATACAGGATAAGATACGCCCATTGCTATGACTAATCAGATGCACTGCATTTTAAATGGAAAAAGGCAGGGAAAAGCAATCAGAAAATAAGACTGCCAAACACCCCAAGAGGTCATCTGATCCATTTGGGGATGCGTGGCAGACTCACTTATGGCTGATCAGCCATTGGTCTCAGTGGTTTCACCCATTTCACAAGTGGAAAATAAAAGATTGCGTCATGCCCATAAATCCAATTGCCTGGTTGCAAAGTCAAAGTTTAGCCTAACGCTCCCAAGTCCTGGTCAACAGAGACCATGAAAATATTTTATCTTATCTGAATTTGGGAGTTTCTAAGGAAAACAATCATAAACCTCCTGCTATCTGTACCTGCTACTATGAAACAGTGAGTTCAAATAAATTTAGCTACCAGTTACAATTTTTTATTTGCTCTTCTGCACTCAGGAATACCTAAATAAAAGCACAAAACTCACAAATGGTTGTATATCCACATATCCACATCATTTAGCACATTGCATTAGATATTTACCTTGCCTGCATTCTCAGTAAAACACACTATTCCATGTTATACATATGAAAGGCCCACTGCACAAAAATCCACACAAGATAAAGAACCAACATCAAAAGCCCTCTATATCTGACAAAGACTTTTTGCATACTGCAATGCACCTCTCCCCATGTATTCTGTGAAGCAGCATACACATGTAACATCAGACAAGACCATCCTTTCAGTCAGTGACTGCAGATACTGAGTTTTCTGTTTCAATGCAGAAGAAAAAAATAGTTCCAAGTTACAGACAGGTTCTTTTCTATCTCCATGTTATCATCGCTTCTCCAGGCTGAAGTGTAATCACTGTCTTTTGCAGGTTACTGTTTCTACCTTCTATTTCAAATAACTTTCATACATTGGTGCAACTGAGGCAAGATTAATATGACTTTCCTTTTTAATATAAATCTTTTGATTTGTTGCTGAATGGACTGTTCTCAATATTGCTATCTAACTGCAAGGGACAATGTTGTTTATCATTTCCCCTCGAAAGCAGCCATCCAGATCTAGATATTACAGTACTCTGAATTGAGAAACCATGAAATATAAATGTGTTCCTACCATAGGGTTTAAATGAATGTTTATTTTACATCTGAAGTACCTTTTACATTTACTTCCCATCTATGACACCTAGATAATAATCCTCACTAAAATAGCTAATGCTGAAAACATCCTCTGAATAAGATACATAGGAGTTCAAAATTAGTGAAATGCAGATCATAAGAAATAAAAATGTAAGTAATTCACTTAGTTACAAAACTAATGGAGCATTTCACCCCTTTGGAAATGCTGGGGCTTTTTAAGCCAGAACGTCTCGGGACAACTCCCTAATAAAGTCTAAGTCTTGCTTGGAAGGAAAAAAAAAAGGAAAATCCTTTATAATATGTTGAAGTATTGTTTGCAAATATTGTTTAAAAACATTTTTACATCACAAAAAATATAGTCTAAATTGTAAATCTGAAAAAAAACAAGCCAATGTCATAGCTTTACTCACATTAAATTTCAGTTTTCAACCATGTTTTTTTTTCCAGTTTGGAAATGAAAAGACATCACATAACTTTTGAATTTCCTATCAGGTAAGGAAACATGGTTCCAGTTTTAACAGAATACTTACTTTTTTTCAGCTAAATGGCTCCTTCTGCTAGCCATACTCCCCTCAAGGCACACACTCCAACAGCAAAGCTGAATATTAAAACACTCAACATACTTAAACACAGCAGAAGTTAATGAAGAAATGTCCTTTGTTGCTGGAAGCACACTGGGAGCATGAAGAACATCAAATCTTTCCCATGCCACAGAACTGAATTATCCCATGCTTTTTGCACAGACTGGTATCATCCTAATGACTGAACAGGCCAAGCCTATTTATATCAGCTGAGATGTTGATGCTGTGCACACACCTACTTTAGCTTGAGCCAAGCTACACTGCAGTAATGCCTTAAGACTTTCCACTGCCTTTTCCTTAAAGAGAGGCAATCCACAGGACTTGTAAATATTCAAACCAGATGATACTAGAGAATGCCTCAGAATCCTAAAATTACTAAAGTGCAAGATGACATCCAGATTCATTGGGCAACAGAATAAAAAAGTGATGAGACCTCCTCCTTACTGCTCCAGCAGATATCCTTAAGGTCTACCAGAGGTTCTCAAATGGCAGTCAAAGAAATGTCACCTTTGCAAAAGGACAGGACAAATAAAAACATCTACCTACAGTCTAGAATCACTCTCACTATAGATCAATGCCAACTATGTCCAGGGCTGCACCCCCAGCAGCCTGGCAAGCAGGTCAAGGGTGGCGGTGATTTTCCCCTTCTACTCAGCTCTGCTGAGACCCCACTTGTAGATCAGGTGCTAGGGAAGGTTCAGCAAAGGACAGGAAGGGGAGGTTTAGCAAAGGCATAGGGAAGGAGGGCCAGGAAGGGATAGAAGGTTCAGTTTGGTTGTCCTGGAGAACACAGCCTTGGTCACACAAAGGCAAGGGAGGATGAAGCTGAGGCCCGTTCAGGTCAAAGGGAGGGAAGGACACGCTGGACCAAAGGAGAAAAGGGGAGGTTGGGGTACACAGCACCTCAGCTCAGCCCTGGGTCCATCCCACTGACCAGCTGCTGCCCAGTGGTGACCTCAGAGCCCAGAGCCCAGAGTGCTCCCACTGCAGGATGGCTACAAGACAGTGCTGAGACTGCTCCTTATCTCAGCACCCAGGGCCACTTCCCAGACAGGAGTCTTCCAGCCACATCAGCCCATCCCTACCATTAGACAAAACTATCCTCCGTGCCAGAATCCTCCCTCAGCCTCTGATTACTGTGCAATTCCAGTTGAAATTACCCCTCCTCATGTTCCCCAAAGCCCACCTATGAAACCAGCAGTGCCCCAAACTGCTGCCACTGCTCCAGAGTGCCTGGCACCTGTCCCTGCTGGCCTGAGAGAGCGGTTCCCCACCTTCTCTTTCGGATGTGCTCGGACAGGAGCCCTGCATGAAAGCAGCCAGGAAGGGAAAGCGATTCAGCACCCCCACACAGCTCACCTCCACCGTCCTGGGCACCGCTGCGCCCTGGCACCGGCATCGCTGGCAACAGCGGGGCTCATACCCTGGCAGCTCCCTGCGGGTCTTTCCCCCGCCCGCCCAGCGCCCCTGGTGCCAGCACACCTGAGGCTGCCCCAGGGGCTGCAACATCACCAGGGCAACCAGGGCTGCCAGCTGATGGAAGCCCGCGGGACGGGGTCTTCCCCGGATGGTCTCTGTGGGACGGGGAGACTCTCAGGGTGCTACAGACGGCAGGGAAGAGGAGGAGGACGATGATCTTCACACCCCGCTGGGCACTGAAGGGCCTGCCCCCACCCCCATCTCGTCCTCTCAGCCCCGCCAGCCTGTGCGAACGCCGGGATGCGGCGCAGGAGGCCGGGAGGGAAGCAGAGCTCCCTGCTCCCCCCCGGGAGCAGCGCCCGCCGCGCTCCCGCCTGACGGCGCCGGAGGCGGCCCCGGCCCCGCCGCCTCGCGCGCGCCTTCGCCTGCCTGACGGCGCCACCCAGCGGCCGCGGCGGGGCGGGAGCCCGCGGCCTCCCTTAAATTCCTCCCTCCTCACTGAGCTGGACTCCGCTCCGAGGCAGTCTCGGGCAAGGCGGGTACGACCCGACTGGCTTCAGAATGATGTGGGTTTCAGCAGGGCAGCCCGGGATGCCGGTCCGTCGAAGGGTCTCAGCCTCCAGGAGTTCCCTTGCGCGGTGTCTCCACACAAGGGAAGCGCCCTCGGTCCACGGGGAGGGCACACGGACACACAGACACAGACACACAGACACAGACACACACACCGCCCCGGTGGGGCTCCGCTTACTCCCTGGTCACACCCGTTCCGCAGTCAAACATGGTCACATTAGTCCTCACTCACTTTATTTCTGCCTCCCCACATGAAAATTCCATGATCTCTATGGAATTTGTACCAATTTTTGCTCAAGACTCAAGAACCTTGACTAGGTACTGATTTCCTCACACACACACACACACACACACACACCCCACACCCCCCCCCCCCAAGGTTTAGAATCACTATTTGGAAGGCTCATGGCTCTTGGAAAAGCGGTACATAGGTGGACAGTACAGAGTCAAAAGTGACACTTTAGCTGTGGTAAAGATCTTTTTCTTTAAAAGAGCCGTTCAGCAGCACTTCCAAAAAAACACTGGTCTTGGTAACTAATTTTCCCAAGAAATTTGACCACCACTACCACCGCTCTCATCCCAGACAAATCAGTTTAGTACGTTTTTCATACTTAAAACATGAAGCGTTCTGAGTAGACACGCTAGTCACATGGAAAGCTGATTCTCTCAGACAAGGATTGCACTGTTGTGCAACCATAGAATTATGAATAAGAACTGTACTTTTCCAAGTTGTTTGCTATTTGATTTAAATATTGTTTTGTCTTGCACCACTTACTAGCTATGGATTTTTTGTTAGAGTACTGGAAGAAAGGTGTGACCAAAATCAAAGTGAACTTGCTAAGGATTTCTACTCTATTGACTGAATATATTTGTGCTGTCCTCACCAAAGCTTTGACATATCTCCTTCTAGTAAAACAAATTATGTCTGTCAATAAAAACATTGGGTGTGCTGGCCCAATTTTATGTTCTTTTTTTTTTAAGTGTGATGTCTTATTTTGTCTGAACACAAAACTCCCAGTTGATTTAAAAATGTCTATAACTCTGGGAAATCTGTTTCAGCACTGATGAGAAATGGCACCATCCATTTGTAGGATGCTCAGTGTTGACACGGATACCTTTGAGTCCAAAGAAAAATGAAAAAGAGGCAGAATATCTTCTGATAGTTTGTCTTCCCTGCATCAATTATCCAAAGTTATTAGATGCAAGTATTTATCTTTTTGTTAGCGTGAAAAAGTGAGAAAAACATGTTGCAAAACCACCAGCAAGTGACAGAGGCCTGGTTTGATCAGCAAGAGAATTACGCTTTTGATCCCAGATGCTGTAGCTTATGCACATTGCTGGCAAAAGTGTCAGCAGCTTCTGACCTCAAAGCCGTATCCAGCAAGCCATCTGGATCAGACTCACAGCCCATTTAACATGAGCTAGGAACATTTATCAGGTCAATAAAGCTTTCAAAGTAGCAGCCATCTCAGAGTATGAGGCTTATTATGGAGCCAGTCTCAGCACTGGAAGATGCCAGAACATGTTAGCCCCATTCCTCACGTATCATGTGAAAGGAGCTCTTCTTGGGCTGAAAGACATGTCAGACAGCACAAATAAGACTTAAGCAGGTGACTGGGATCAATGAACAGAAATATGTCTGTGCCTGATAAGGTTTATTCACTGTTCAAAATGGGGTCTGCCAGCACAGATCAGCAGAGGAGACAAGCCAGATGGCAGATGTCATTGCTGAGGCATAAAAGCCCTTACAGAACAACCTTGGTTCCACCTTCATTGATATCATGCACTACCAAACAGTAGAAATTTGATCTGGGTCAGACAAGAGCATGTGACTGTACTTTTGTCATGTTAGAAAAAAATGCTAAGGTATTTACATCAACTCCTTGTCACTTGGAAAAGATAGACAATGCCTGTCCACTGTAAAAGGAGAGTGACATGAGACAGTTTCTGCCCTGGAACAGAGTCCACTGGCACAAAGTTGTCCCTTCAAAAGGGAAAAGCATTCCATTTGAATTGGCAGGATGAGCTTGCATCAGTTATGTTCCTGTCCCATGTGTCTGTGTTGTTTTAAACTTATTTAGCCTCTTAAAATAAAGCTGCATGCTACAACTTCAGTGTCATGTATGTCCAGAATTTTATAAGAGTCCTTATTCATCACTGGAAACTCTAGCTAGGAGGTATTGCCTTTAGGGTGCATATGGAACTTACCTCAGCTAACTTGAGATGTCAATAAAGTAGGCATCTACATGAAAGCTAGCCATCAGAGAATGGTTAGCAAAAAAAAAAAAAAAAAAAGGAAAAAAGGAACACATGGAACAAGACTCGCCGGGTTTAGTTTAGAAGCCCTTTTTCACAACATGATTACTCCAGCCTTGGGAGCCACCATTCTTTACATTCATTTAAAAGAGAACCAGCTGAAATGTAGTCATCTCTATGATATTTGTATAGTCAAGTGAATGTCACAAAATTAGAAAAAATCCACCAGTCCCTTTAGCACGTCTCTGACTGTTTACTGTCAGGTGGCTGCTACTTTTCCATGGTAGTTGAACTTGGCCATATTTTATCCCCTAAATGAAAGTCAACCCTTCTTCCCAGAAGCTTATAATTCACCTTAAAGGATTACCAGAAATATTTTATCACCTGCTCTGCTGCTTAAACACTTCTTAGAACAATCTGCTAGACAGGAAGAAATGAGAGGGGGAGATCATTCAGCGAACTCTATCAGAAGACTAAGTGGACTGTGAAATGCTCAAATATATGGTAATTGTCAACTTAATAGAGTATGTATTCTGTTCTGATTGGTAGTGGGGAGTAATTTAAACAATTAGAAAGATTCTGGTTGTCAGTACAGTAATCCCACAATTGCATTTAAAAATGTCATGTCAGGACATTGGAAATTATACTTACTGAAGAAGATGCCTAATTTTTTTAACGGATCCTTGATTTTTGCTACTGAATAACTAGAGGCACAAATAAACTTTTTTAGGGGACTAGTGATCTGTGTTTCATCAGTCAGCCAATGCCTGCTGAAACCACTTTCGAGGTGGTCAATGATCAGGACATCAGTTGTTCCAAACGTGTTCCAAAAAGGTGTTCCAAATACCGAGGCATTCAGAATTACTCAGATGGCTTTCCTAAGCACTAAGCTATCACTGTAAGAAACAGTTCCAGGATCTTTGTCCTCTTACTTGCTTGCATTTTTACAGGAGGCAGACAGACTGTGGACCTGCCTCTAAAGAGGGCTGGAGACAGATGGAAGCTCTCTCTGTCCGTGTGCTGAGCTGGGCACACGCAAGCTGAACGCTGCTCAGCAGTTGTGTAGCTGTATTAGCACAGCAGCGTCAACACAGCTACACGACTTCTGGAGCACAACAGATGAGGCATAGCACTGTGCAAACACAGCCAAACAGTTTGGTGTAGCCCAGTAAATATTACCTTTTTCTGCCATTCCTACTAAAAGGCCACATGTTTTTTTATTGACCTGACAGAAAAGGGTGTCGGGGTTTGTTTGGGCTTGTCCTGGCCTAAGCTGATAATGAGCTTGTTTTATTTAACTGGGGGAGGAAATGTTCAGAAGTTCAGGGTTTGCTTTGAGTTAACTCTAGTTCATAGTGATAACAAGTAAATTTTCTGTGTATATTAAACTACCTGTGATCCTGGAATAAAATACAGCTTGCAAGAATGCAAACACAGGGTGTACTGGAGGTCCCAGACTGTAAACACAAGTCCCAGTGGTCAGTCAGTGGTTCCTACAGGCAGGCAACTGTCTAAAACAGTTTAGATATAACAAAGAGACCAGAAATTGAATAACTGAAGACTAAAGAAAATAAAGTCTATGTAATGGAGGCTGTATTAAGAAAATAGTGAAACATAAACCCAAGTGACCCTAAAATAGATGAAGAAGGGATCTCCTGCCATCAAACCCGGCTGGATAAGAACTGAGGACACTGGTGGCTGCTGACATTCCCACCAGCCCTGCTGCTGTCAGCCCCAGGACTGAGAGGGACATGGGAAGGATGGAGCAACACCAGAGAAAAGAGGAAAATACTCTAATTTTGAAGTTAATAAGATTCGGGGCTTAACGTGGGACTTCTTTGCAACTGCCCCACAAGCTCAGAAGAAGGACAATGGTTTTTTTCCACAAAACATATTCACCCTAAGATTCATTTAACTTCACTTGAGATATTTACTGTGTAGACATCTACATTTGATCTAGCCATTCTGGGCTCATTTTCTAGTCACTTGAGTAAACCAGGTATTTATCTAATCTGTTGTGCGCTGACATGAATTGCACCCTAGAATAATTCATCTTCCTACATTGACTATAAAACAGTTCAAGGCAACTAATTCAGAGAGGGAGAGTTAGCAGGACTTCTACCTGTAAGAATATGATTCCTACCTTCTGTATTCATGCCAGTCTGTTCATCCTGTCTTCTTCATTTACAGATTATTTCACTGAGCAATTACTCATTGGACTGAAATCCCTCAGAAACCATGGCCCCAGGATTTAATTATAAAACAACACCGTTTGAAGTATGGATCACTCATTTGGAAGAATCTTGCATTGTACCAATAATAACAACAACAGGACTAATAAACAAAGGCCATAATTTCAAAGGTATTGCTGGAAGAAATAGATAGGAACTATAGAAAAATCAATGCCTTTCCAGGAGGCAATTCCCTGTCTTCCTGAGTTAGTGTCTTATTAGGAAAATAGTATTTAAATTAGGGGATGAAGAAGCTTAGCTACAAGCAAAGGTTAAGGCACAACTACATAAGTAGAGGGAGAACTTTTGCAGCAAGTCCCATAGGAAACGAGGAGGACTTCATGCATCTCATCCCTATTTTACACTAACCAGCACATTATTAGGGCATCATAAAGGACAGGGCCACCCTGAGCTTGGGGCTTCCCAGCAGACAGTTCTTTCCTGATCCCTCAGCAGCGTGGCTGCCCGAGATGAACCAACCATGTGAGGCACACGTTACCACACCAGTCTCTAGAGAAGACAGTTCAGCTCTGTGCACATTTATAGCCCCATAAACGACAATACTAACAATTTACTAACTTCTGATAAAGACCAGCTTCTTGGGAATTGCTGATGCCTCTATTTCTATGGGAAACAAATCTCCCTGGAAGCTTTGCTCAGCTGCTTTCTGAGCACATGAAAGTGCTGCTGAAATTCCTAATTGCAAATTAGACTTTTGACAGGGGAAAGCAGAGCAGACGGGTTGAAATAGCCTTAAAGTGCTTTTCTCTTCCGGATGACAGAAGAGTTCATAATCTAGACAAATTAACTGATTGGAACAAACAGCATTAAGGCAACACTGTGCAATGTTGTGGCTGGCAGCTGGTGGCCAGACACTAGAACATACTTAACCAATTAGAGCTGTCCCCTGCATCAGCCAAAATGCACATTTAGAACAACTGAGATGTGATCTGGGACATTTTGTGGTCCACATACAGCAGCTTTACCAGGTGGGCCAGAAAAGTGAGATTCTCAGTGGATGAGTTAGCTGGGGCTGTAATAAACCTAAATCTGCTGGAAGTCAGTCTTTGAATATCTTACTAGCTGAACCACTCCACGTTTAGCTGAAGCTGCCTTTTTTGGCTTTATAACACTTCAAGGAGATTTTGGAGGCATTTTGTGATTACTGATGCCTTTCCATACTTAAAATAAAATAGGCTGAGGATCTTTCAGAATATTCTTTCTCTGACACTGTGATAGTTACACTTACAGAATAATTATTCTTGATTCTCATACAGTACCTTCTATCAGCTTTCATAACAAGTTCAAAGAATTAACAAGTTAGAGGTTAATTTTTAAACTCAGCTTCAGTGACTCAGTAGTCCTAAAAAACCAATCATTTGTCTGTGTTCTCTGCCTACAGCTTTAGGTACTTAAGTCACTTATATCTGAAAAAGTGAGCTGTAGAGACTTGAGGGAGAGCTGCGAAGGGATCACAGATCCCTTAGTCAGGTCACTTAGTCATGTATCTTTGCCAAAAGTCTATTTCATCTTAAGCCTCAATGATATGAATTTTTTTTTTCCTAATCTAGCATGGGAATGCTGGCTTGCTAACACCCTGGCAGCACAGTGTGCACAATGGAGAGTCCAGGGGTCTGAGAGCAGCATTTTCTCTCCCTACTGGCTTATGGCTTGGGAAGATGATTTGCCTTGGGTTTCTACCAGTCCTCAAGGAAGAAACACAGAGTGGCAATGACATTGTTAAAATTAATTTGTCTATTCAGTGAGTACATTAGTTTAATTTAAATTCTGAGATTAATGAACCTCACTTTTGATGCAGAGGCTCATGATTCATTCTGAATGTTTATGCTGCCTAGATATCCCTATAGTTACCTACCCAGTGTGACCTTACTATACAAACACTTCAGAACTATTAATGAATTATGCTTTCAACACAGAGCCATAAGGAAGCAGTACTCAAATGTATTCACTTTGCAGAAAGAAATCAAACAATAATGCTGAAATCCTAATCTCACTGATTCTTAATGCCTTGAACCTGGAACATTTCACATTTCCTCTTAAATCAAAAACACTCTGCCTGATTTTAGTTGTGTACATTACAGTAAGGTGACTCATGACTTAGAAATGCCTTTCTCTTGTTTGCATCGACTAGGTAAGCCTGGACAGCTCAGTGGAGAAAAAAACCAGTATCTCTGCAGGGTAGGTGCTTGAAATTAGGTTAAAAAAATACCAATGAGGGAGTGGGAGAGAGGCTGTGGCATAGTGCTGCACATGCACTTGCAGACAGGAGGGAATCAAAAGTGTGAGACATCACAGGTTTTAGGAGAACTCCCAAAAGAAACTCTCCAGAGTATTCTGGCCAATTTACATATGGTACTACCTGAAATTAAGGGGGAAAAAAGGCTCTGGTAACTTCACACATCATTGAAATGAACTCCCTTAGGAGTTTGGCTTGGCTTTTCAGCAGTGTGAAATCTGTTTTCACTTCCTAAACAAAATATTACAACAAAAATAGAAGTAGATACAGAAAAAGGTGAAGTTCATGAGTTCAGAGCTATCCATTTGACTCAGAAGACTGTACTCAATGGATTTGCTAAAAATATATTCATTAAATCTGTTTAGCAGTTTTGTTATTTTGAAGTGTTTATCTACAAACCAATATATTTCAAGACTGTTTCTAATTTACCTTTTGAGCTAACTTTAAAGGAGTCGAAAACAATACTCAATAAATTGCTTTCCAATAATAAAACGAGTTTACTGATCGTTATCAGATGCCTGTCTCTGACCAAATTCAAGAGAATCCAATATAATCATACTTGTGGTCCAGAATCCCTTATCAGCACTCCTAGGGTTGTGTTACCCTTCTTGATACTCCTCAGACTGCTCCCGACTGTGCCACATGAAACAACAGTAGTGGGTGATAGTCAGTGTCCTGTACAAGGCTTGGTAGTCCCTCAGTGGCATCCCTGCTATGAGCCCCCAGTAAGCAGCACACCTCTCTAAGCAGAGTGCCTCAGGTCTCCAGATGGGTGTGTCCACACCTCTTCTCTTTCTAGTGTGAGGGGCCCAAAACAGCACACAGGATTCCAGGTGCAGCCTCACCCAGTGCCCAGTGCAGGGGGACGGTCACTGCCCTGATCCTGCTGCCACACCAGTGTTGATCCAGGCCAGGGTGCCAGTGGCATTCTTGGCCACCTGGGCACTCTGCTGGCTCATGTTCAGCTGCTGTCACCAGCACCCCCAGGCCCTTTCCTGTCCAAAAGCTTTCCAGACTCTGCCCCCAGCCTGTAGCACTGCCTGTGGCCCAGGTGGACTTGGCCTTGTTGAACCTCAGTCCATCAATCCAGCCTGTCCAGATCCTTCTGCAGAGCCTTTCTGTCCTCCAGCAGATCAACACTCCTGCCCAACTTGGTGTCATCTGAAAACTGACTGAGGGTGCACCTGATCCCCTTGTCCAGATCCTTGGTACACATATTAAATAGGACTGTCTCCAGTACTGAGCAAAATAATTCTATTTCATTTAGCCTCCATTTGACAGACCAGCCATTTGACTGGATTGAGTTAGACTGAGATAGGCATTATCTTACATACATAATGAACATATTTTTAGTTATTATTGAAACTGCTAAAGTCCAAATAATAACTTTAAGTGACTGAGAAGAAACTTTAGCCTACCATGGCTCACTGCTCCAACTGTCCAGCTGAGGACCTTCACATCCTGCACACATCTAAATCAGGAGGAAGCAGCCACTGCTTACTCTTTCCCAGCAGTCTGCCTCTGCACTGTATTCATTACTGTGATGTTTAAAATCGTATGTAAAATTTATTGTTATCCCCGGAATATTGTGTAGCCTTATCAACGATTCCTTTCCTTCTCTTCCCCTTCCTTTTCCAACTTCCCCCAAGTTTTGCTAGTCCTGACATCTCATCAGGATTTGAGCATATGAACAGCATACTTCAGGCCACTGCTTTGCAGAGCTGATGATGCAGCCTTCTGCAGGTAGTGGTTGTTTATCCGAGTGGGTTCAGTGCAGGGCTGGCTTTAGGTTTAGGCAAGACAAAGCCTGCAAGTGCCTCAGGAGTTAGTTTCACAGTGTATTCCCTGCTGGGTTTTTTTAGTTCTTTCATATGCAGAGGTCAATACTTTTGTAGGGATTATCCTTTTAAATCAATGTCAGCTGACTTAAACTCAGATCAGCTTACACAAAGTCTGATGGTATTTGAAGCTGCAGGAGGAATGTGTGTAAGCAGGGAATTTCATGCTGAAAGTTGGCCATTAGTGTAGATCCAGGCTCTGTTAAAGAATTTTGCAGCTTCTTTAGTGTCTACATACGACATGACAGTGGATTTACAACATGCTGTGACAGCCCCTCCAGCAGGACAGTGCCATTAATCTTCAGGCAGACTACTGAGCTCAGCACTGATTTCGTGTTCAGATCCCCAAATCCAGGATCCTGTGCCCAGCAGGACCATGATGGAATAAGCTTGTTCCAGAGCCAGAAGTCTTGATCTCAGCCTGTACTCCCCTACCTCATATTTAATCATAATACTTTTCACAGCTCCTCTACAGGCTGTGATGTGGTGACTGAAGACATAGTCAAGCATTTAAGCACACGATTAACCTCAAGTGCTTGAAGGGAATTGCTGACTTTAGGAGAATCGCTTGTACGCTTAAAATGCACTCAGGTGCTTCACAGTTCAGTTAATTATCATTAAATACCTGCAACACAGCAACGTGGAGACAACACAGTCACAGGTGTACTACAGAATACATCTCCTGGAGCAGTAATAGCAAATCTTGGCTTTAGATGCACCTTTAAAGTACATATTTCAACATTAAGCCGAGAGGATATTTGACTATTATAGAAGACCACGATGGACTCAACATGCAAAACAGGAATATGCTTAAACTGCTTCCAAGATGTGCCTGCTTCCCACAGAATAACTGTAAAATAAATAAACTAATGAAATTAAACAGATGCTGGTAGTTAATTAGAGAGTATTGAAAACTTTGTAAGGGAAGGGGCCAGTCGTGAAAATAAAATAAAAAAATAAATAAAATAAAATAAAATCTGGGTTTGGTTTGTGGTTTTTTCCTGTGGAGTATGGGCAGGAACCCATGCTGGGGTTCTGCCCGCGGTGCTGAGGACACTCGCAGGCCCCGCTGCCGTTCGCGGGGAGAGGGATGCGGGGGATGAGGAGGATGCGGAGGATGCGGGGGCTCGGGCCAGCGGCTCCCGCGGGGCAGCAGCGGCCCCTGCCGGCCCCGACTCCCCCCTCGTCCTGGGGTCACAAACATTTCTTTGCCAGTAGAAGCCCCCCAGGAAGGCTGGGACGCTTCCAGGGTCCGGCCCTTCCTTCCCCCCAGTAATGCCGCGGGTGGTGGCAGCGGTGCTTTTCTGTGCATTTGCCTCACTTATTCTCCTTGAAAAATACCAAGAAAGAGCAAATTTGGCTGACGGTTCCCTCACCAGTGCACTGACAACCGTGATTTCCAGGATGGGTTAAATTATGCAGGGAGAGGCAGGGAGGGAGGCTGAGAGGAGACGTGAAATGCAAGACATTTTCCATGATTTGCATTTTAGTTTCTTGTATTGATTACTGCAAGAGCCAGGAGGTGAAAAAAAATAGAAAGAAAAAAGCAGTTGGCAGGTCTCTGACTCCAAATATTTCCAAAATGATTATACATTTTATTAATCGAGGTTAAAGTAATCTCCTTTGGCCAGTCTTAATGAAAACATAGGGTGTGTGTTAACTAAAAATCACTTCAGCATAGCGAATTGAGATACATTGGAATTCAGGGCAAGCAGTTGTCAGTGTGCGGGTTCCAGGTGCCATCTACTGGGCATATCCCATGCTGGAAAGGGACAGAGCTGCCCATTGCAATGTGTTTAATGTAAACACACACACAATCTTACCAAGTTCTCTGTAGACACTAAAGAGAGACAGGTGTTTTGGCACGTAAGTACAGCATGACAGAGCACAAGCATGATTCATGTCAGGAACACCACTCCCAAGCACCTAAAATACCACAGGTCACCTTGAAAAGGGATATACAGTGCAGCAAAGCCAAATAATTACTTGGGACTATAAAAGAGATACAAACAGAAAACATCAATGCCACCCTACCCGTCCTGCCCCCCCAACCCCAAAAGTGCAAACCAAAAGAAGCCTAAGGGAAACATGAACGCATCACAACTTTGGCTCCCAGCATGAGCCGTGCAAGGCAAGTGCACTACAGTCAGCAGGGCTTTGTGTCCACTTCAGGTTTTGGGCTGGAGTCAGTCTGGCAGTCCTACCTGGCTTTTTTGAGTAATCATCCTTCACAATAGATGGCCTGGAGTCTTTTTCGATTACTTTATTCCAGCACTGCTCCAGAACCAGAAGGGATCAAACTCTTCAATAAAGTGAGAGTCCCTACCTGGGGAGCTCACAGCCGGAATTCAAGGAAGCAGGTCCCTTTACGACAGTGTTAGCAGAATGAGATTTTTGGGTCCTGGACTAATAAAACCTCAGATTATTCTGAAAATTAGCAGTCTTTTGTGAGCTACAATTCTGGCTTTCAGGCCCCTTCTAAGTTTCTTTGGCAAGCTACAAAGCAAAGCTAGCATGCAGTTTAAATTAATCTTCCATTGCATCAGATTAAATTACACATATGGTAATTTCCTCTATCCTTCCCCTCTCCATCTCTTTCTCCCACACACACATCTCCCAAGGCTGTAGATATATAGACAAACAATCAGACTTTTTTTTTCTTGGTTTCTTTGCAGTGTTGTTTCATTTTAATAGGACCAGTGGGAATTGGCCTACTTAATGAGAAAAGCTTTGAAACTTTTTGTTTAAATAAATCTTATTCTAAACTGTGAGGAATAGGTAGAACTGGGGAAAAAATTACAAACTCCCTTAAATCTGAACAAAAAGGTTAACCAAAATGGCACAATAATGCAAGGTACTAACCATTTTATTTGGGTAAATTTAAGTGTGTGATTTCTAATATGGACATATGCATAATTTACAAAAAGTTGTCATTAATTTATAGTTTAAAACAGAATTATTTTGTAATATGAGACAGGGATTTCTCAGTTTTGAAAAATGCTCCGAGCAATCTTTAACTTCAGAGGGTAATTTCAACTAGCCCTTTTCTAGGACATGTTTTGGACCAAAAAAAAAATTAATTTTTTTAATAAACCAGTTTCTCAAATAGTTACTAAATGACTACAGCTTTTAGCAAGAAGTGATTTTTTATCAGATCAGAATAAAAGCAAACCCAGCAAGAATGCAATTTCCTGAGACCATACTGGATAAATCCAGAAATGTATCTCTGTCCCAAAATATAATCAGTGTTACATAATCTACAATCACCAGAAAAATCTAAATCAACACCTGTCAACTAATGGGGAAGGGTTATCATTACATTATTCCATAGTAACAGCTCTTTCTCCTTTCCTCAAAAATCACTTTTAAAAACCTGCTTTAAATGCCTCTTTGAAAAGACTGCTGTTATAAAATATAAATCCCCATGCTACAAAATCTCTTAAGTTTCTTTCTCTAGAACCACATTCTAACAAGAAAGCAGTAAAACTGCATACTTTATGAAAGATAAAAATACTTTACTTTGGCAGTTAAGAAAAGGGCTTGTTCTGGGTCAGTTATTCTGTGTCTGTTGACACAGCAGAGGCAGCATAAACAAAGATCAGCCAGATGCTTCTGAACCACTGTCACAGAAGAGAAGAACACATTCCCAAATTTTGAAGTTCACGAGAGATCTGGCCCCAGTCCATGGGTCAGGTGTTTACTGCAAGCACACCTATTTTGCCACGTTGCTTTCAAGTCAGGCAGCATCGTCCACTACCCTTGACCAAACACCCTTAATCTTAGATAAATGTACAAGGGAACCATTGCATATTCCTCCTTACCATTCTCTGTGATTTCTTCTCTGTTTCCTCATCCACTGCTTCCTTTTGCACCCTGGTTTAGGTGCAAGCAAGTGAGCCCTGTGAGCCTTGCACCCAGAGCAGGCTAAAAGCCCTGCAGCACACAGCAATCTTACTGTGCTGTATCTCTATAAAATATCCATCATTCCTGCTCCCACCACCAGCACTGGTCACCATGATCCTTCTGGAGGGTGCTCCACTGAATTTTGCTGTTTGCTTAAATATATCATTGGACTGCAACAGTGCTGTCAATTTTGACTAAGCAAAATTCCCTAGGGGGTCTAAAGGTGGGCAGAAACTACAGCCAGCTTAGAGTGCAAATCTCTCATCTGCAAAACACTTCTCAGCATTAATCATTTTATCATGCTCAGGTGGAAAAAGTGGTCACCCTGAGTTTGTCTGAATGCATATGTGAAAAAGCTTGTTTTGCCTGAATTTTTTTTAATAATCACAGTAGTGGTCTCCTGTCTATTAAGTTTTTAGGTGCTTCTCTCGACTTCTTTTACTTCCTTCAGCTTCCCAGCTAAAATGCTGAGATAACTGCCCATGATCCTACTTGCCTGGCATTGTCAGAGGAAGAAGGGAATGATTTAATAACTTAAGGTTACAGATATGTTTTCAGCCAAAACAACAATCAAATTCCAAAGTTCTCTGAGATGTGATTCATGTTGTTTACAAAACTGTGGTTCTGTGACCTCCACTTGTCATTGCAATCATAAATAACTGGCTGTCTCCCTCTGTTCTTTTTTTGTTTCCCATTATCCACCGTCTGTCTCTTACTTCATCCGTAAATCACACGTTCTAAGGAACAGAGACCATCTTTTCACAATAATCAACAGTGCAGGACTATGTGTGAGCTGATAGGTTCTTCTCTAACACAAGTAATGATTACTCAGAACAGCAACAGTGAGTGGAAACTGAAACACCCCTTCTGTGCCTCCCCTGCAAGCAGCTCACATCAGGCCACTGTGGTTTGACATGCACAAGGTACGTGGGCAAAACAGAGACCCAGCAGTCGTACAATTGCATTCTAGTGTTCTGCCCTGCACTCTTCTGTTTTCAAACAATATTAAGCAGTTTGCAAAAGTGATGCTTGGAATTTAACATGCCATTTTAACCAGCATTTTACCAACTTCAAGTGTGGGGTACTTAAGTTTAATGGAAATTTTAAAAATGAATACTGCAAGAAAAGCGTCGTCTCAAAATACATTATGCTCTATTACTGAAGGAGGCACCTTATGTGAAGGCAAAAATCCCTGTCATTGCATATTATTACATCCAAATGTAAGAAATTCCAAAGTGCTTGGTATAGCCAATCATAGAAAGCTCAAGTAAATTTTTCATTGAGATCAGTTTTGCTTCCAATAAGTTATATAACCCATACATTGGTAGGATAGAGAGATTTCAGATAGAAATAAGTTGTTTAAACCTTTTATTGGAATATATAAAGAATAATAATAATATTTTTAATAAGCCAAATTACACAAAAGCCAAGAAGGGGAAGGGACTGCAAAAGCCTTATAGCAAATGAAAATTACAGTCAGCACTAGTTTTAAAGTTAAGCTACTGGCAAACATCCATATCTAATAAAAGCAACTTTACCAACACTCCCCGCCAAGAACTTTCTTTCCCTCCCCCAATATCCCCACATGCTTAAAAAGTAGCCATGACAATCCCTAAGCATGTTGTATAGCTAAAATATAAGACACCAGTTAATGAACTATGTACCCCTAGATCTGAATGGGAAAGTATGTCACATATGCTTAGATAACATCAGAAATAGAAAAGTCATGGGAAAGGAACTGAGAAACTACATTAGCCTAAGAAATCTAAGATAAAAATCTAGCCCAGACCTCTAAGGGCACAGGTCTTTGAGGTCTTTCACATGACCAAATTTTTTCATAATTTGCAGTGTTCAGGGGCAATTCAGTCTGGGACTGCTTACTTAGTAAACAGCTTGCTTTCTTTCAGGCCCATTTCACCTTGCTGAAAATGCTGCTAGTCTGCACTAAATACTAATTGAACGTGTGGGGAAAGGTGGTAAAGGTTTGAGTATTTCTGATCTATATAATCTCAAAGGAAGCGGATGACCTCAGCAGCTGAGATCCTGTGCTCTATCTGCTTGTCTGTGGTTTTGATAATTTCTAGGCAGAATTTCAAGACAGGAGGTTTATGTAACACTCTTTCATTTGTTTTTTCCTTTTGGTTTACCAGAGACCACATCCCAACCTCAGTGCCATGTAAGCTGGGTTTGTGTGAACTCAAAGGCTATTTCTAGAGGAGCAGAACAAGCACAGAGTAGAGGGAATGGTAAACTTTAAATACAGAGTTAGGGTGAGGAAAAACCTCACTGTACCATCTGGTGTCTGCAAAGACCATACCTATGCTAAGGACATTGGATGAACTTAGCTTGTTAAGAAAACAAGAAGTTATTGTACTTACAAAGGAGTTGTGCTTAGGAACACATTTGATTACTTACCAGGTACCAGCATTTGTGTCTGTCTTGTCTACCATTTGCTTTGGGGTACTTTTGATACATAGTACATGTTGTTAATACTGTCATTTTGTATATATACCCCCAATTAGACTGAAAGAGTCACGGATTTTAACAAGGAAAAATAAGCCCTCTAAATTCAGTATTACTGTACAACAGGCCAGTGGTAAGCAGATACAAAAGAATATCAGGGAAGGCTGGGAGAATACTGGGCCAGAGCAGATGTGCAAATTTCACAATAATAAGAAAAATTAAAGAATTTCAGAGATGATTATGTAAAGTGAAAATCCATCTTCTATTTTAATTATTTTAACCAGGAAAGAACTCTCCATGTGATCTACATTTTTCATATGGTTGAAACATGTAAATCTACAATCAAAATTACATTTTAAAATAAATACCTATTTCGAAGAACACCCATGGAAACCTGCTTTCTCTTTTTCTCTTGCATACCTTTTCACATATATTTTCCTGTGTTGATCTTTCAGGTCTGAATCTGTGTGGCTGAAGTCATCTGAGCTTCTGTTGTTGGCTCCACCGCAGCAGGTTAAGACTCTAAACTCTGTCTGCAATTGTCCTGATACCTGTACCTCTTTGCCAATGATCTGAACAGAAACAATACCTACACATGAAAGGTGCTTTACTGAAACAAAAATCTGGGAGAGTCACCATCAGCCCTGGGATGAAACAATCCTTTATTCTGACTTTGCTGTTACACAAATAATTTACCAGATTTCTTTATTTACAGATTTTTTTACAGATAGAATATGTAGAATTATTTACAGATAGAATATGCAAACTGCACCTCCTTCCAAACAGAGTTATGTCGCCTTCATTCTCTCAATTAAGTCGGAAATGTACAGAGTAAGAAATGTAGGGATGTCAGATTGTTTGTGTATATTTTGGTATCCTCTTTGCAGCACATGCAGGTTGGGTTAACCAGGCAGGTGTTTTCTTCATGATAGTTTAAATACTTACTTTTTATATCTATAATGCAATGCAAACACAAAAGAAGGCTTTTAATAGCCATTCATCAAGCTAGGCCAATAGTGAAAGCTAAGTTAAAGCTGAAAGGCTTTTGCAGATCCAGAGACTCTGGTACAGCATGGTAAGAAGTTAGTGCACATGCACTAACAAGCAGATTAATGCTTTTGACACTGCAGTTCATTCTAAGAGACTCTTGTTTCTGGTGCCACAAATCTAATATATTTTAAGTACCTAAGCACAGTTCTGTGGGTAGAACTCCATCAACTCTTGGCAATTTTAGCAGCCCAGCTATTCTGGCCATCATGACTCATCACTGTACTCCAGCTAGAGAAATGCTGCCAAGAGTTTATGTTTGACTTGTGACCAAGAGAAAAGAAATCACACAAAAGTAAATTCTCCAGGAAATTTTAAAATGAAGGTTAAAAACTCTGAAAGTAGGATGAAATACCCCTCCTCTGAATGTACAAAACTGCTGAGCTTCATTACACGGTTTTTGGGGATGCTAGCAAGTTATGCCTTAGTTTGCCCTTGCTCAAAATTCAGCACATCAACATGGTTGAGATAGCCATGATATTTTCTGAAAAATCCTTTTGCCAGGATTTTTCTCCTGAGAAGCTGAGGAACCTCAGGAAATAAATGTAAACAATAATTATCTGCTGCTGTGGAATGCAACAGGTGCAGCTGTGATTGGTGCCTGTTGGTTGTTTCTAATTAATGGGCAACCACAGTCAGCTAGCTCGGACTCTCTGACAGTCACGAGCTTTTGTTATCATTCCTCTCCTGTTTTTTCTAGCCTTCTGATGGATCCTTTTCTCTCTATTCTTTTAGTATAGTTTTTAGTATATAATTTTAATATAATATATATCATAATATAATAGATCAGCCTTCTAAAACATGGAGTCAAGATTCTCATCTCTTCCGTCGTCCTAGCACCCTCGAACACAACCACAGCTGAGTTGTAACCAGCATTATCTAAACTTTGAGATCATTCAAACAATCTCTCCAGGATTTTGTAGGAATGCCTCACCCTTATATCAGCACCAGATAAACATTAAATCCTATTTATACCCCAGTCTCTTACTTCAACACGGGAGGATGTAATTCATACTCTATGTGACTTTGAAAGACCAAGGTATTTCTGAAATCTTAAGGCAGTGAAAATGGACTAAATTGAGTTTTACTAGAGTGAAACTGATCAAAAGAGAGGTGATCTTCAAATAGTAATAAAGAACCTTAACTACATGCAGCCTTGTACCCTCCTACCATTAAACTGTATATACTTCAGGCACTGAAAAGATTTTACCTTACATATACAAAGGGCAAGGTAAACTACACATTTTATCAACTGTTAGGTCTTTTAAATAGCAGGGATGAGAATTCCCAAAGGCACTGCTGACCACATCATGCAAGTCATCTAGTAATCATGATCCAGCCTACAAGACACACAAAGAAAACTTTTGTATATGAAACATCAGTTCAGAATCTCACAAGACCAGAAAGCTCTCAGTGTTTCAAAAAGAGATGAAATGTTAACTCTGTTGGTCTCTTTTGTCTGAAATTCACTCTTTCTATGAAATTCAACACCACACAAAGAGCCAGAATCAGGATTAAGGATCTCATAAACCCCATTTAATTCCTTAAAAAGGCTTCTGTGCAGAAATGAATTCCAGTCTCTGAGAAAAGCTGTACTGTTCACAAAAGTGGGGGGGGGGCTTTAGAATTACTATGAAAACTGTGTTCCAGGAAACTTTTAAACTTTTTTTGGAAACATACTTCTTTTAAATGGAGATATATGTTCTTTAAAATAGGCATTGAAAATAGAATCCTAAAATGTTTTCACTTAAAAAATTGTAATTATTAAAGTCAATTTCTTTGTTGCTACTGAGTACAGAGTGATAACAAAAAATTACAAGAATCAGGTCAAAGTCAGCCAGCATCTAAAAGGTCTTTTGGGGAGACTTACCACTTGTAGGGTTTCTCCCTAAAATCAGGGAAATGGTCTTCCATTGGCAAGAAATAGGAGGCAGAGAAATGGAAGATAATGAGTCCCTTGTAATATGCTTTTCATGTACCTTGAGGAGGTTGAGTTCAAGGAAGACAGAGAGAAAGAATAAAAGAATTTTTAAAAAATGAAAAGAAGATGACCTTACAGTCAATTTCTACACTTCAGGTATAGTCTTACTCCCCATGAGTGCTAGCAGCTCTTTCTGGTGATGAAACTGTTATTGTGTGGTTAATTTAGGTCTCTATTTAATGCATGACATAAATGGACTGAACAGTGCATTTGGTGAAGGGACAGGGTGATGTAAGCTGGTAACCAGTAAAAAGTCCCTTCTAAGGAACTGCAATGGTGAAAATGTATTTCAAAAGCATTAACGCTCATTGTCATGGGTGCCACTGCCGAAACCCCTTGTCAAACTCACAGCTGGTTTGCCACTTCTGCTCTAACATGCTGTTGAGCTATTGCAATCTGTCAGAGAGCAAGAGCAGCTTTGGTGCCTGTGCCAGTCCCAGCCAGACTGGACCTCTTCATAGGTTTAAAAGTCAAAAAGAGCTTTTTAAGATGTTTTATTTGTTTTGGGTTTTTTCTTTTTTTCCAGTTGGGGTAAATTCCAACATTACAATTTGGGCATGAGCCAGCCTAATGCTCAGTATGCCTGGGAGTCATGGGGTGTTTGCAAATGCTGCACTGCTGCAGGAAACAGTCCCTGGGAACTGCGGGCTCTGAGCCTCCCATTGCTTACCTTAGGGAAAGGAGAATACCCCAAGCAGGAAGGGTTTGTTTTGTGGAAGGAATGTTCATATAACCCTGGACATCACTGAACTCCAGAAGAGCTAAAGCTCCAGAGAAACTGCAATGTGAACACAGCAACAGCCAGACAATTAACAGACCAGCTGGAAAGCAGCAGAGCATATTTTAAGTGGCCAAAGCCGCCAGTGACAGAAGGGGCTACTGGCAGCTGCCACTTAAAATAAAGGTTTCAATACAATAATTTCTCAATTATCTAAAATAATAGGGGACAGGAATACACCAGTAAAATATAAAACTCTGTACTGGGGAGATGCTGCTGCCATCACGTGGCATAGTAACTGCACAAAGTCAGGAAAAATGCTATGGTACACAAGAAAATCAACTGCATTTATTTTCTATGAGACAAATGAGTTTGCTTAATGTGTACAGAACATAAGATACTTAGAGAGGAGTTTTGATGCAAATTTGTCTGTTGGGAAAACTTCTGTCTTTTGACTGAATTCTGCTAGTAAAAATCTAACGTTGCACATGACCCCATGCTGTCAACTCCCATGGGACTGGGGCTCACCTGAAAAATCATCAGGATATAAGTATTGTGAATAGTAAAAACTTACTGCAGTCCTTCAGACGCCAGTATTCATAACTAAAACTCTTAATGTCATTGAAGTAGGGGAAAAAATGTATTTACTACATATTTTCTTTAGTTACATACAATATTTTCATTGTAATTACATTATTTTGTCCACTGTACTACAGGAGTAAAACCACCAGGATTCCTTTATGCCTTTTGTCACAAGGTGGCGACGTTGGAAGCAAGAAAAATGATGGAGACCGGGGACAGAGCAGCACCCTAAAATGCTGACATTCACCACACTTTGGAGAAAATAACAAATTATAGGTAAACTCTGATCCATATATGTATGTGAAGATCCACGTACTGACTTTAAATGTAAAGCAATTAAAAGAAATGTCAGACCAGGACTATAAATCCCCTAATGCAATATAATCCTTGAATTATAACCTTTATAATCCTTTCAATATAAACATTTTGGTGGGAATTCAACACACCCGTACACACCTTTCACTATATCAAATTCATTATGTAAATAAGATGAGAAATAATTCTCTTTCCTTTCTAGGATTTTCTCTCCTTTTGTTAGCAGCTATTTTTAAAGAAATATATGGAAGCAATTACAAGATCTTGTTAAAAGAGTACCAAAGTATGTCAGCAGAATGAGTTCCAAGGTAACAGCAGTTTTCTGCAAAGCAAAGCAGAGAAAATAAGACACGAATCTTGTTATTAAAATGGATCTTTAAGCTTATTAGCTCTGAACAGAATCCAGCATCCTATTCAAAGATGCTTTATGCAGAAAACCAGCAGAAGCTCATTATTCACAGAGCCAAAGAATCGTTAAGGATAGAAAAGTCCTTTAAGATCGATCACCAAGCCCAACTCCCAGCCCAGCACCACCACCGTGTTCACCATTAAAACCTGTCCTCAAGTGCTGTATCCAGGTGTCTTTTGAACGTTTCCAGGGATGGTGACTCCACCACTTCCCCGGGGAGCCTGTTTCAGTGGTTGGCCATCCTTTCAGGGAAGAATATTTTCCCTGTTATAAATGAGAAGCTTGACTATGCCAATATTCAGATGGGGGTTCACCTTTTAATTGCAAGGACTAGAAATCTCATACCAGTGATGTCCAGCTTCCCCTGGTCAAAACGATCAATCCTGGAGTTGATGTTCATCTTCCTTTCTCAAGCTGCTTTTCAATATTTTGTTAAGGCGTCGAGATAAGCATGTTTCTTTTTTATATATTCTAAAGCTATAGTTTCAAAGATCCTTACTACAAGCAATATTCTAAAATTATACTTCAAAATATTATTGCAAAACTCTTTTTAGCTAGAAGCAGAAAGTTCCTGTCAAACAGCAACACCCTTAAAGCTTTAATTCAAATGCTCCTGAATCAACTTAAGATTTATAAAGGTTAATTGCAAACAAAGGATAGGTTCAAAGGCCTTTTTCCATGCTTTACTTCCTCAGTTATTTATTAGAATTGTCTTTATAGCTGTCCCATGGTCAGTTTCCACACATATCACAATCACAGGTACACAGGTTGCCTGTACGTACCTGACACGAAACACAGCTTCGTATTTCACATCCCTGATGTACGACCCAAACCTCCCCTGGCACAACTGGAGGCCATCTCCTCTTGCCCCATGTTTGCTACCCCTGCTTTCGGGCAGTTGCAGAGGCCGATGAGGGCCCCCCCGAGCCCCCTTTTCTGCGGGTCAAACACCCCGGCTCCCTCAGCCCCCCTCAAGCCCGCCGGGTTCGCTCCCACGGCTGCTGAGGAAGCTGCTGCGGCGGCGAGCGCCTCACACCAGCGGCGGCCCCTGCCAGCCCCGCTGCGGAGCTGCCGTACGCCGCAAGCCCACGCGGACTTTTCTCGGGGATGCACCGAGGACAGGCACAAACAATTAAACCACACACGACAGCGCTGCCTGAGACCTCCAGGTGAGGCGCGGACAGGGCGCCCAGGCGGGACTCGAACCCTCCACCTCGGCCGCTTCACCGGCCGCTGCACGCCAACTCCAACAAAACCCTCCTCCCGGCCCCCACCGCGGCGTGACCGCCCTTCCGTAAACATCGCGGCGGGATGAGTGACAGGCTCGGCGTCCAATCGCGATGCGCGGAGCGGTGGAGGGGGCGGGAGCCCGCGCTGGGCGGCTGAGGCGGCGCGAGGCGGGAAACGGCGGCGCGCGAGCCGGAGTGTCCCGAGCCGGAGCGGCCCTGGGATCGGCCCTGGGAGCGAACCTGGGATCGGCCCTGGGAGCGAGAGCGGCGCCCCGGACCCGATCCCTTCCGTGCAGCCACGCCGGGCGCGGGCGCTTCTGCGCGTCCTGAGTGCGGTGTAGCCTCTGGAGAAGCTGCTGTGCGTGCTGAGTGCTGCTTGGTGTCCGCGTGAGTCCCTCGATGGTGCTGCTAAGTTGAGCGAAATGTACTCTTTTTTTCCTCCCTTTGAATAGCACGTGGTAATAAGCGCTTTGTTCTGCCGGTTTCTGTTTAGGGGTGTTGCTACAGCTTTCCGATGGGGGTAGAAACAGCTGTCAAAAGATACGAAACGAGGAATAAGACAGCCGGGACAGGACTGGCGTCACCCAGGTCCCGAGTGGATTGGAGACGCACTAGAAGGGCGCTGATACTGCTTGACAGCAGTGACGAATCCTCAGCCACCTCTGAGGAGGAGGAGGAGGAGGAGTCTGCCACATCCGAAAGTGAAATAAGTGAAGAAGACCCGACGGCTGTGGAGGGCAGTGCCGCAGATCTGGGGGAGAAAGACCGCCGTGGGGAAGTAGCAGAGGATGGTGACGATGAGCGCGTTGTGCCTGGCAGGCGTAAGAGGTTGAGCACCTCTGTCATGTATGACAGCGATGAAAGCGAGGGCAGCGACATACTTGTTAGAAAGGTTTCTGCCAAACGCCGCTGTATAATGGATGACGATGAGAGTTCTGAAGAACAGCAGCCTGAGAAAACGTGCCCTGCAGAGAATGTTTCTACTAGTAGGAAACAGAAAGTGCTTGCAAAATTGAAAGAACTTGTAAGACAAAGTGCAGTTCGGAGATCCTGCAGCAGTGCAAATTGTGAGGTCAGGGTTTTATCTTTGAAATTTAATTGGACGAAATATTTAATCTGAGGAAAAGTTAAGAGTTACAAATCGGTGGGATTTTTTGGGTTTGAATGCATGACAAATTAGTAGTTCTGTAATATTTTATCAGTCACATTAACTGGATAACTTGACTGCTGAAAATGTATCAAATTATTTTTACCAGGCAGCAGAATACCTGTTGAAGTGTCTTAGAGATCTCATGTTAGCTTAATTCCTCGAAGTAGACTGAAGAGAGGTACATGGAAATAGCTAATTTAAAGCTGAAAGTAATTGGTGTCTAGTACAGAATGATGAGTTTTTTTGGAAATGTGTGCTTTCTTGTTAATTGAACAAATGGTGTTATTAGATAGTCAGAAGTTTTAGCTGGTGTATGTAGTATTTTGCCTGTACAAATACTGAAAATTCTTGTGATTGAAGTACTTTTTAAAATTTAATTAGGATTCTAATAGTGAAGCAGCAATGGAGGAGGAACCATTCTGTCAGTTGCCCCTCACACCATCAGAAGGCAGTGAAACTGATGGTGACAGCCTGAAAGATTTTGTAGTAGAGGCAGAGGAAGACGATGATGGTGATGACATTGAAAACACAGAGCATGTGAAGAATGAGAATCAGCCACATCAAAAGCAACGAAATCCATCAAACAGCGAGCTGCTGGCACACTACATCCCACAGTGTAAGATCAAAATTAGTGATAATTTTTCATGTGTATCTAGCTCGTAGTACTGTAATAAAAATTAATGGGCTAAATACAAATTCTAAGGAATAGGAAATGGTATTTAAAAGCAGATACTTAAAATGTTTCAATTTATTACAAAAGCATTCTGATTTCCACACTAAACTTTTGCAGTCTTTAAATATCTAATTAAAGAGAGGGTATAAGTTCAGGGGTAGAAAGTGAAACCTTATTGCACAATTTTTTTTTCAGTTAGTCTGATTTAGGACGAAGTAGGCTGCCTATGATACATTCATTCCTGGGGAGACCTGAAGGCATCATCCTTCATCCTAAAATCTTGTGGTTTATGCTAAGAGTAGCTATGTTAATCTGTCCAAATTCTGTTCTCGCTATGAGTTTGGGCCTTGGGATATTATTTTTTGGATTTTTTTGTTTGGTTGGTTTTTTGTTTTGTTTTGGGTTTTTTTAATGTACTTTTATTCTGTGGTGGTAGGACTTGGGACCAGAGGTGTAGAGGGGTTTTTGACTTAGCTGACCAATCTCGGCCGAATTACACAGAGCAAGAAAACTCTTCAAGTTGTTCTTTTATGAGAACCAGTTTCCGGATGGAGCGGAGAGATTTGAAGCAGAACCTTATGCAAGTTATTTTCTTCCATATTTTGTTGTTCAGATGTAGGTATGTGGTGACAGGACAGTCAGTGCTTGTTGTAGGTAGTCACAAGCATTTGTGGTATTTCTTCCCCAGTGAAGACGTTAGCAGAATTGTATTTGAAAGAAAAAAAAATGAACACAACAACCAAAGTGCAAGCAAAAAACCCATGACCACAACATAAGCTTGGTCTTCTCTGATTTATATTATTTTCTGCTATTTGTTGAACAAATTCTTCACTTCTCATAGTGTTTGTAGGTCTTACTATGGACTCTTGCTGGAAGCACATGTGACTTTAGAATACTAAAATTCTGTAGGATCATTGGGATGAGAAGCACAATTTAAAGGCAAAATCCTATGGGTGTGGATGTTGTGTAATGAAATTATTTCTAAATCTATATTTAAGTAACTTTAAAATTATAAACTTAAAATACTGGAGAAGAAGAATTCTTCTTACAGGACTTCTAACGTGACTTACTTTTTTTTTCTGAATTTTTTTATTCTTTTGGTAAATTTTGGTTGTATTGCTTTCTTCCCAGTATCTCGCTGTGATCATTATGAACACTTCAAAAGAATAGTAAAGGCTTTCCTCATAAATGCAATTGATGACACTTTTCTGAGCTCATTATATGGTAAGTAAATTTCATTAAATAATATATTAATGCATTCAAAGTTACACAAAGCCATTTGTTCTAGGGAAGAGTGATTCTCCTGATCACAGAACTGAGAGTCCTGAAAACTGTGATTTTCCTGCTGTATAACTTTGGTGGAGGAGAGCAGAGAGGACTCTATCTGAAAATGATACAGTAATCTTGGAAAAATGTGTAGACTTAATTCTTGAGCACAGAAGGCTTTAAATGCCTTCTTGAGATGTAGGAATGTGTTTCTGTGTTACTAATCAGTAGTAACCTTTCCAACATGAAAACCAAATTAGTTTCAAAGCAGATATCTCAATGAAAACATTGCAAGGTCAGCTGGTTAGTCAAAATCTCTTGTGCCTCACAGTTTTTTCCTTAGGAATTTGATAGATAAGAAATGCTTTTAGTTATGGAGATGACTATATCATACTTTTTTTTCCTTTTTTTTAACATGTCGGATAAATAAGCTTTAGCTGGAGTCAGTACTTGTCTTATTCTTTCTGAGGAAGTGCTTTTTGGCATTTGGCCTAGTGGGGCTGAATAAGAGCCTCACACATAGTTTCATAAGCACTGTGAAGATGGGATTAAGGAGAGGACTCTCAGTGTCAGATTATGGAAGGAGTTAGTGAAATGCCAGGAGTGGAGGATTTGGTGTCATCAGGAGCTAAGAGGGAATGGAGAAACTGAAGTACACCCCTGATCTCAGAATAAAGGCTGTATTCTCTTGGAGGTAAAAATGTCTTTCATTTACCACTGCTAGTTCTTTTGGGTGTTTGGTTTGTTTTGTTTCGACGAGTAAAAACAAGCCTTTGAAAAGTAATAAGTAAACACTGCCAGATTCATGTTGTAATAGCTTCCTTCTATTTCAAATGATATCTGCTCAATAAAATGTAACAATTTACTGCCAAGTTGCTGGAAGTAAATGAGCTCTGCAGTGAGCTGGAGGTTGTACATGAACATTGTATGAACATAGCCTAGCATTACAAAAATGTATTTTTGTAACGTAGAATGGATTGTTCTGAGTTAATGGAAGTGAATCTCTTCATTAGTTTTGACTCAAGAGTAGCTACTACAGTATTGGAGTTCACACTTGCTTTTTACTGGGGAGGATTTTGTTTTGTGATCTAGCACAGCCTCTTCAAGCTCATACTGCAAATGTGTATGTAAAGAGAATATGGAAAAACAGTTAATTGCAATTATGGCAGCTATAATGACAATTAACTACGTTTATGTAAAAAGCTGGATAGCCAGTGTTACTTCTCAGGTCTGCCTTTTTTTGGATAACAGCTTTGCTAGAAGGCATGGGAAGGTAGCTGAATTAAGTTTTATGTCTATACACACTGAAGTTCCAGGGCAGTGTGCATTGGCCTCCATCTGTGGAAGCCCTGTTTAATTTCCGGAGTCCAGCATGTGTTTGGGAAACAGTAACAGTAGTAGTTTTACTCATCCTCATGCTTTTTTATTTATTTTCCTTGAGCAAGTATTTGGAAGTACTTATGCTAACTCAAGGCATCTGACTGTGCTACTGAAGTAAAGGTCAGTTTCTCTGTGAGCTTTATAAGTGACAAAGAGAGCTATCAAAATTTCTACTCTGAAGCAGCTCAGAGAAGTTTGTTTCATGGATTTCAACCACGTCCCTTAAACATTTCAAACAACTTAAACAGGTTGGTTGAAAAGCACAGCATTCCCCCACATGCTTCTTCCTTTTCTGTTGTTTTAAATAGGATTGAGTGAATGGATCTCCATTTGGGATTAGAGCTTTTGGCTTGATTGTAGAATTTATTCTTGTACCCCTTTTAAATAAGAAAATATATCCCTTTAGCAAGGTGCATGGATTGTGTGGATCACTTTTATGGGTAACAGTAGCAAATGTATTTAATGACGTTTAGTAAAATCATTCATAGTTCTTAGTATGCAGAAGCATAATGTTCTTGAAAATTTTATCTAAAGAGCTTGTACAACATAGTGTGGTCAGCAAATTAGTGATGATTCTCACTGAACAGATGGAACAAGACGAAAGAAATATGCACAAGATATGCTGCTCTCACTTCATTATTTGGATGACCGCTTCATTCAGCCTCGTCTTGAGAACTTAATCTGTAGAAGTCGCTGGAAGGATCGATACAAGGTTATGTACATTATACTTTAAATGCTGAAATTCTCTGTAAAGGTGCAACAATCACTATAATTATATATCCTTTTTAACAGCAACTATTGTTCCTTAACTTAAATAATTTGGTTTGGTGCTTATATAAATATCAGAAATATTTTACATGTTGATAACCAGACAAACATTCAGGTAGCAGAACAGAATCTGTGCTCAGCTACCTGAACGTGTCTCCTGCTAACTTCAGCAATTGACATTTGAGGATTTTTTTGTCACTTGCTAAACATTCTAACAAGATATTTTCCTCCTCCCACAAAAAGGTAAACAGTATGCACATCATGAACCTTCTACTATTACAAAAAGTAAAGTCAGTATAGAGCAATTAGTTATTTTATGTATATTACTAGAAGAGAATTACTGTCACGGGTGTAATGATTTAATACTGTGATAACAAAATTTGGATCTCTTTCATTTCTCTTGGACTAATTTTGTGTGAGTACAGAGTACTCAGCAGCCTGTTAGAGGCATTGCTAAGTTTAGAGAGGTTCTTTAAAGTTACTTGGAATCTGTTTTTCAGGAGCGTGTGGATTGTTACCCAGATGTTCGCATAAGCTTGCAAAATGCAGAAAATATGTCTTGTCAGGCCTGTGAACTGAAGCGGTGGTGTAAGTTCAATGTGTTGCTCTCTGGAAGGCTTTATGATAGTAAAACTTTGGATGTGGATGACTTCATGTCAGGTGATAAACAGGTAATTTCAAACCAGCATTGTATTTTTAAGTTTTAATTTTAAGGTTTTATTTTATCAAGAAAATAAATCAAATGTTTTTCTATGGCCTTTGGTTTTGCCTGCATCACAATGACCCTTGTGCTGTTTCCTCCCCACATCTATCCCCTAATGAAAAAGCCCTTCCTTTACCTTTGTGTGTGTCTATAATGCCCTTAAGACTTTCACAGCAGGAATCTTGCATTGATTGGTGGTCAGAAACATTGTAAAAGTAACTTTCTGTATGAGGGACAATCATTGCTATTGAATTATTGTGTTTTCTGTTTTGGTGCAGGTGAAGTTTGTTCAGCATTGGGTCGCTAAGTTTACTAATTCTGTGCCTGCTCTGCCTCTAGCCCTTGGAAGGTCCACGTGCACGCCAACAGTTCTTGTTTGCTCTAGGTTCAAACACTGAGTGAAACAGTGCAATGGTCATTCTAGCAGTCCAAGTGTGACCTTGTCAAAATTTATTGCTTCATTCTTCAGATTTTTCCCACATGTGCTATTTGCCACGTAGCTATTCACTCAGGACAAATTATCTTGGCATCTCAGATGCATTTACATTTGCTGATCTCCTTTCAAGAAAACTTGTTCCTAGCTACATCAATACATTTTATTAGAGCCTTTTCCCCACTACTGCATTATCAGAATTACTTATCCAAACTAGGGAACACTTCCATTTAGGTAGTCTTGCATCTATTTCTCCCTCAGTTGTCACTTCTAGAACATATTGGATTAGATTTTTTTAACTAAAAGGCATCTTTCATGTTCTTACATAATGTTCCATTAGGCAGTCATTTTAGGTGATTTAAGAAGTCATCTAAAATAATTTAATAATAGCCTAATACAATTTTATTTCACAGCTGAGCCTTTTGAAAACTTTGACTCTCAAGAACCTGGGTGTTTCTAACATTTAGAGATTTTCCCCTCAAAATTACAGCTACACATAATTGTTATGATTAGGTGTGCATATAACCTTCAGTAATGCAATTCATGACCTCTTGCGATAAATTCAAAGCACTTGATTTGTCAAAAATAAAATATTGCTACAGTTGTTTTACCAAGCTGATACCGAAGTTCTGCCTTTCTTCCCTTTCAGGAGACACAGATGGTATTTTATTTGTGAGTGTAAAGAATTTTTGAGCACAGCTGAAGTTTCTCACAGTCTTTGTTGAAAATAAAGTTTCAGAACCAGGGTTTTTTAAAGTATATTTGGTAATAAGGTATAATAGGATTTCTTAAGTAAAAATAAAGTGAAGCCCTTGTCAAACAGGAAGTATACCTTACTGAAGCTCAAACCTGTATTGTTTGGGTGTTTGCAAATTCTTTAACTTACAGTTTTGAGAGCTGTCACCATGATTAGCATTTTGTCCTCATGCATCATACATGTAATGTAGGAGCTTGGAAATCTGTGACAGAGTTTTTCTTATATTACAGACCCTTCTGAGCAGCAGTTGCTGATATTCTGATTTGAAAAGTATGTATGTGCATGATAGTCAAGAAAGCTAGGCTTTTCCAGCAACACTTTTCCCCTTTTTAATCCTGTTTATTGGAGGAAAATAGTAAGTCCTCTGCAATCATCCCAGCACTGATACTGCAATCTGTCATAGGCATTCTTCCTTACATACAGATCACTAATTTAAAAATACTCCGTTTTTCATGGAGAGCACGTGCCTTACCTAACCAGAAATAATTAGTGAACTAGCACAAGAATTTAATCTTTATCTAACTTTCAGCTTCACTGTGGAAATAACAGTAGCAGTTCCCTCACTGCTGACCAAATGTTGTCTTGCATAAAGTGTTGGCTATTTTTCACTTTGGAAAAAACTTGAAGTATCCTATGGAATACTGAACTAACTTGCTAGTTCATTTTGGTCCTCTTCGGCTTAGCACTACAAAATGAGAGCTTTTTTTACCCTGTGTACACCAGCATCTGGGGACGTCTGCTATGTCCCTGCTCAGTATAGCTCAGTGGCTGTTAAGGAGGCTCAGGAGAGAGAGTAATTGAGCACTTTCCAGTCATTTTTGATAGTGTCTTGTAATGCAACATTTGTGTTCTTATGGTGACCTGCAGTTTAGACTGCTAAAAGTACTGTTCTCAAGGTGTCTTTAAAGCTCTGCTGGCAATGCACTGAGCAACTTGTCCTGCCAATTTAGAAAAAAAAATAAAAGAAAAAGAGGCTCAAAGAGCTACATAAAACTGCCATTCCACAAGCCTAATTGACTGATAGAGAAGGCAGTTCAGCACTGACAGATCAAATTGAACAGAAACACATAGTTGGACTATTTTCTATAGATTTGTTTGAAAATACTCAAGAAAAGTGGATGTGAGGAGAACAAAAACAGACCTCCAACCTCCTTCTTCTGCATAAAACTTTCCTTTTCTCTCATCTCTGAAGTATTCTGCTTTGCTGGTAGAAAGAGAAGAGAAACAGCTGTTCCAATTTTGCTTAGGCTTGCAGTGATTGTTCACTGTTTAGGTGCCAATTCTTATTTCCCCTGATCAGGGAAAATCACAAGGTTTAGAGGTGTAAGTGTCCTCCACACTTCCTTGCTCCTTGTGTCACCTGGATTATAAACTGTTTTCTACTCTCAGACTTGGTGTTCTGTTTATAAACATGCTTAGAAGACATGGATTCAGTCACTACATATTGAGCTATTGTCCAACCATGCTCCTGCATTCCATACAAAGTAATTTAACACAACTTTGGCTGATAGGGCCAGCTTGAGTAGATAAGTTAAGCATTAACACAGAAGGACTGTGGACTGTGAGGGGAAAAAATTAGAGTACAGTACTGAGATTCTTTCCAAAGCTGCATTCTGAAATAGCATTGTATTTTTAGACTATCTTTCTTGCTTAAAAACACAATACATAGTTACATTTATATGATATTTAGCTATTTGCCTTTGGCATTTCTCCACGTCGCACATAAATAAGCTATGAAACTCACTGCCACAGGATATTTTGGAAGGGAAAAATAGTATTGGGTCCCAAAATGAATTAGGTCTTTCATTCCCAAAATGAATGAAACCTTCCCCAGGTTCTTGGGGAAGGTTCTTTCACACTATGGAACATGGTATTTGGGATGATACAGACGATCTTAACTCTTGACTGCCAGAAAATGTGCAGTAGTCTTGTGATCATTCTAATGTTTGTGCTGTGTCTTACACTAACTTCCTACATGTCTCCTGCTAGCTGTTGTCACAGGGGAGAAAA